>NW_019417957.1:27812-28618 GCF_000390285.2 Anoplophora glabripennis
CCCTCCCGCGCTAGCCTAAGGGCCACCTTAGCAAAGCGCATCCCAGGCTGCATAGCCGCACTACCCTACCCAACCATACCACACATAAACATGACACTACCCCCGGGGTTTACACAGACGAGCCGGCGAAGCAAGAAGAGCGCCAGAAGAAAGGGCCCTAGCCGGCGGGGCCCAGCCAGGACAAAAGGAGGTCCCACAAAGCGCCTACACCGGCCGCATTTGCGGTCGGGGTAGACGACGGATGGGGCCCACCTACGAAGGCTGTCCAGGCCTACACGAGATGAGGCAGGATAAAGAGGGATAATCCCCCTCGATCCCAAATCATTGAGGCCAATTTCTAGCCATAGAATAATGGCGCGGCGCGGTCTGAATTTTATAAATTTCTTCAAAAATATCACGAAAGCGTATTTATTTTCTAAGCAGATTTTAAAATGTAAGTTTACTATAATTTTTAGTTATTAACATATTAACTATTTGTTGGGTATAGTATTACTTATAAATAAATAATCACTAATAAAATATATAAGAACACGATAACTAAACTAAACAACAACTCAACATCATAAATAAGGTTTTTAGTCAACGTTTATAGAAACCGTTGGTTTTTAGTACATAAAGCTGTGATATAAGAAGATATAAGTGAGGTTAGTTACATATGCAATAATGAAAATATATTAGATCTATAAATGAAAATATAAGAACGGAAGTGGTAACAACTGTCAGTCGCTAACTCAGTTCCTAGCGGGCAGCCGACCAGAGCACACGTGTTTTGTGAAAGTGTAGTGCAAGGAGCAAATTCTACCTGC
>NW_019417958.1:0-12879 GCF_000390285.2 Anoplophora glabripennis
ACGACTCCGTTCATGCATCCGATCGTGGTCCGATCGTGCAGTCTATTCGTTTAACAGTTGCAGGACGCGTGTCGTTTGGTATTTATGTATTTTTGAGTTTTTCTAAAGAGACATTCTAAAATATTGGTAAAATTTTGTCTCGTCATCCAACAGATGAGGTAAAAGTGTAGAATACTCTCCTTCTGCGGATCATCTTTTCCAAGCAGTATGTACCCCAAATCTGCGTTTTCCTCTGTTCTCCATGAAATCTCTCCGATTTTCTTCATCTTCCTCTTCTAAACAAAGTGCTACTATGGCTAAATCGCAGTTGCAAAATTTTTTGAACATTTTGCGCACAGGACCTTCCGCAATTTTGTTTGAATCGAGACATGCGAAAGTGGCGAATGTATCCACCCGGAGCTGGAAATCGGAAAGGACTCGGAAGCGTGTAGGACATGTGTGCTCACCCCTGCAGATCCCGCACCGATCCGCTTCTTTGGAGCAACATCGGACCGGAGTCGGATCGGAGTGGTGTATGACAAGTGTGTCCCGGCCTTTAGTAATTCACCTAACCTGTCTACGAAACACAGATTTGTCTCAATAGAGTTTTCTCCCCAAATATTTCCTTTGAAGTTATGCATGTATTTTATTGTCGTTAGTTTAAGTTAAAATTTCGGATATAAAAATACATTTTTGAGAATTCAAATTTTCTTCATAAATTTCAAACCTAACTTGGTAATCCATAATCAAGTATTAACGGACGCAAATTAACATTTGAAAAATGTTTTCAACATTTAAAGATTACTGTAGTGGCCGCAAAGTTTTGAGGATCCTGTGCATAGCCGGGTCAAATGTGGTACATTTTCTATGAATACGTAACATCTACTACTAATAATGCAAGTATGACATTTCCAGCTATACGTATGTTAGAGATATTTAATATTAATCGTGAAGTTGCAACTGTTAAATTTTTTTTTAATTCTAAATATCTCGAAAACTATCAAGGCATGGATGTGATAACAGAAGTTATTCAAAATAACTCCTAGAATCAATAAATGATATAAAAAATGGGGTATTTAATTTAAAATAACGCATTTCCGGCGAAACCGGAAGTACCGCACACTTGAAAATATTTCACTTAAAAAGAATGAATTGAACCCAGATAGCTGTCGAAATTTCTATTGTAACTGGAAGTTTAAAAACTTTTAATGAACGGCTTACGTGAAAACCCCTGTATATGTACATATTTACATTTATTTCGAAAACAAAATATATTTATTTATCATTCCATTGTTGCGGCAACATTGTAGACATAGATCGTTTTTAATTCATTTAAAATATAAAGGCTTTGCGGATATTTGTTGAAAATATTTTTTGTGTTAGAGTACATATTATTAAAAAGACTTCCTTATACAGACACGAGAGAGTGAGTATTCTTTGCCATTTTACTGTATTCCATGTGCCTTTATAGAATCTGCTTTGAAATTCAAGATATCCAGAGATACTTCAATAAGAAGACAAACTACAATAGTGGTATGCCATTTCCAACTAAAGCTATTCTATATTTTTTGCGCGTTCATACAGTCCACTCCTTTTGAACAACCGTGACGTTATAATACTTGTTAACCTAATTTTCAGTAAATAATAAATATTATATATACCTGTCACCTACAATCTATAATATTTTCTGCGAAGTAATACTGCTTTTTCAGATTATTCTAAAACAGAATGTTGATTTATTTTGCAAATTGTAACGAAGATTGTAGCTTATAGTTAACACTTTCAAAATAATTATAAAAATATTTATTTTTTTAAATTGACACATTATTAACTTTCAAACTAATTCAAATAAATTAAAAAATAAAAATAAAAAAGTCAAACAATGTCCTGCGATACCCGGATTGGTTGTGTCATTATCATTATTCCTTACATATAGAAGTGGTCGTGCATCCGCTAGTCTAGGAGCTAGATAGGGTTCCGTGGCCAATTAGAGTGCCACGGCTGCAAACAACTTCATCCTAAGTATTTTGACCTCCTGAATCCAAAAAACTTGGTCGCAAAGCCTGAAAGTGGCCAGTTTAATTGCTATCAACAAATTAAATGTTTAAATGGCTGTAAAAAGTTTATTTTTATAGCTAGTACAATTTGTTATACGTTAATAGTTACGTTTTGTTATAACAAATATACACTTTTTTGAAAATTAAAAAAAGATTAACTAAAGTACAAATCTTTAATGCGAAATGACTTTGCAGCATTTAAAACCTGCTGCCAAAGTCCTTAACAGGTGTTTATAGTTTCTCCATAAACGACTGATTTCATGTAACCCCAAAAACCGAAGTCTCGGCATTCCATCTCATATTTATGTACCTACAATTTAAATTAAGATGTAATTTTAGGTACGAATAATACTTAATGGACAGCAGCATACAAATGACAGCAATAAGACAAGTGGAATACGCCAATTATTTGATTTTCGTCCAAACTTAAGAAATTTCACCGCTAAATTAATAATAGGTAGGTACTTCATTGTAATTTAATTCAACAACATTGGAAGTTTCAAAGCCAAATATCTCGAAAACGGTGCGAGACAGCTAGTTTTATAAAGTGTAATTTTTTTGTGTAAAAAAACTTGGAAAATAAGAATTTGATACCAAAGATGAGATACCTTAAAGTATAAAAAGTTATGTCGTTTTTAACACATTCAATCTACTGCAGCTAGCGCTCTAGCCTCTATGAACTTTAACCAAAATGTGAACACATTTCAATTCCTCTACTTAAAGAACTCCAAACCTCAAAATTTTGTGAGGATATTTGCATTTGTTAAGGAATAAATGAAAAAAAAACTATAATAATATTTTATATTTAACACCCTGTATATCTTTAACTATCAACTTTTGGACTAAGGTAAGTTCGGCTAAATCGCAATATTTTTGCTTTGAGAATCTACCCATGAATTTTGACCTATTAGCTCGGGACCACCATGCATACAATTTTTTTGTAATTGTATAAAAAATTAAATTTAAATTAGTCATATTTATTTCGAATTTTTTTTTCTATTAAATATAATTTTTTTTTCTACATCATGCGTAAGTATTGAAACCGCAAAATTTTATAGTTTAATTTTGTCGGACAATTAAATTCTCAGATTAATATTGCATTTTTTTAAATAATGACGCTTTTGTCCGACAGCTGGTTATCACCAACCATGTTGTCGTTAAGTCGACATCTTCGGGGCGTCGGACTGCAAAAACTTCTCAAGAATTTTGTCGGACAATAAGATACTTTCATTTCAAATCTTATTACCAAACCCTCCCAGAAAAATCAGCTTGCTGATTGTCACCAGCCATAATGTCACCAAATCGACATATTTGGGGTGGGGGACAAACTCAAAATACCAAAATTTTTTTCGGACAAATTTTTTGGGGGGTTTAAAAATATATATCTTTCATTTAAATTAAAAAAAAGTGCTGGTGATACCATGCCAGATTGACATGTTTTCCTGAAAATTACTCGTAGTCAAATCTTGGGAGACTCGTCAAACTTAAGCTGCACGCAAAGTTACAGCTTGCTGGTAATCATTTTTTTCTTTGTACGTGGGCCCGTGAACTAATTTAGGTGTCATTTTTTTTTGTTACTAATTTGATAATACTGGGCGAAGAAAATATGTAATATGAAAATCGAGCAATCCATAATTTATTTTCTGTCTCGATCTGTCACGATGACTTAAAGGTTTTTCAAAAATCTACTCATATTTTCATATTTAAATAAAAATTGTAATGTTATTTAGTAGCAGCTCCTTTTCCAATGATTGCCATTTTTCTCCTTCCCTGGCATAATAGCCGAAACTAGTGGAAAAGAAAATAAAACATTTTTATATTGAATTAAAAAGGATTCTAATTTACCCCATTACGCTTAAATACGATATTTGACTCAACGATTCCTGTAAAAAATACCCCTGCTTAATTACGTTCTTACTGCCCAAATCAATTAGATAAATGCTGTAGTCATCAAAGCCTTTTCAAAATCTAGGTTTACAGTAAAAGAAACTAAAAATAACAGCAAAATTTTTTAGAATTACCAGGAGCATTTGGTATATGGTAAAAGTACAGTAACGCAGGATTTGAATTCTGAGTTGGCAGCATTGTACAGGGTCATATGAAGTAAACACGTTGCGGTTAGATAAAATGGAGCACTATTTATTTATTTATTTATTTATTTATTTATTTATTTATTTATTTATTTATTTATTTATTTATTCATTTATTTATTTATTTATTTATTTATTTATATATTTACTTATTTATTTATTTAGAAATTACAATATCCAACAGGACAAAGTTCCAATTACAGGATAAGGTAAAATAGAAAACCAAAACTAAATTTAAAAAGAAAAAGACAAACTAACATTAAATATAAAAATATAAGTACCTACTACACAAAATAGAGCAATCCAAATATAAAATATAAAATCCAGACAAAAGAACTTAAGTATTAGCAATAACAGACAAATAAAACAAATAAGCTGACTAACATATGCAAGATAAGGATAACATTTGCTAGACAAACAATTTTTATGTCATTCATAGAATGAAAACATATATCAGGTGGATGATATGATCATTTTGCCCCCGGATTCTTGAAGAGCAGAAAATTACGTCCGAATATGTATTGACTTTTTTTTTAGAACAGACCTTTGTAGGTCACGTGATGGTCATCCAAAATCAAATCCATTTTCCAGCTTTTGGCTGTAAATTGAGATCTTGGGTCTTTGATGAGTTGATATTTTTCGGGTCGTTGATCACGATTCTGGTATTCATTTGAGCCAATCACGTCGTAATATAACGATATAATATTTTCTTACTCCGGATTCTGAAAGAGTGAAAAATTTCATCCGTGTGTTTGCATCCAGGGCACCTCCCCGTGGTGACGGCGGGCAACGGAGTTGTCCCGCTATCCGGCAAAGTCCCTGGAACAGGACGCGTATGCCGTCATGGCAAACACAACGGAGAAATTTACGATTTGGCCTCACCAGAGTATAAAGCTACAAGTAGTAGAACCCATAGACATGAGCATGACAACCCAAAAACCCCATATCATTTCTGTTATGTTTGTGGTTCGTACACACCACCACATGGCCGGAAAAATATTACTCATGTTGTTAATACTGCATACAAGTATTGTTTCTCACTTAACATATTAAATCAAGATAAGAATTGGGTTCCACATATCGTTTGTCTGAATTGTCATAAGATGTTGATTACATGTTACAACAATAAAGATCTTTCAAATTTGAAATACTCTGCACCTGTAAAATGGTCTATGCCGGAATCAAAACAAGACTGTTTCTTTTGTAGGACAATTACTCATGGATTCAATAGGAAAAGTAAATCAAAAATCAGGTATATTTATACCGATAAAGTAGTTCCACCTGTTTTGATTTTGAAGCATAGGGGTAAGTTCAAGGATACCGTTGCAGAAATAGAAGGCAAGGAAGACATAGATATGCAGATGAGTGAGGAAGAAGTACAGATAGAGGAAAGTGACAGCGACATGAGTTCAGATGAAGGAAGTGGAAGCGATGGAAAGCAAAGTAAAAGAAATAAAGAGCCTCAAAAGTTTACGAAGAATGAATTAAGTGACTTGGGAAGTGAATTAGGGATGTCGAAAGAAGCTCGTGAACTTTTGGCTTCAAGGCTAAAACAAAAGAATCTTTTGGAAAAAGGTGCAAAGATTTCAATTTATAGGACCAGAGAGCTCGAGTTTCGACCTTTTTTCACAAAAGATGAATCAGTGGGATTAGTATATTGTAATGATATCGTCGGACTCATGAATAATGTCAAAGCTAACAGTTACAGATCGAATGAGTGGCGATTATTTATAGATTCTTCTATGCGCAGTTTAAAGGTGATATTGCTTCACAACACAAACATTCTGGCTCCCATACCAATAGCTCACTCCACAGTTCTCAAAGAATCCTACGAAAATATCAAAATTGTCCTAGAAAAAATAAAATATAATGAACATTAATGGAGAATCTGTGGTGACCTCAAAATAATTAGAATTCTTCTTGGGATGCAGAGCGGAAATATCAAATACCCTTGCTTCTTGTGCCTTTTTGATAGCAGGGATCGACAAAATCACTACATAAAGAAGGATTGGCCAAAAAGATCTCTGCAGCCTGGATCGTTCAACGTCATCCAGCCGCCTCTTGTGAATACATCAAAAATTTTAATTCCACTACTGCATCTCAAACTTGTCTTTATGAAACAGTTTGTCACAGCCTTAGATAAAGATGGAAATTGCTTCAAATATATAGTGCAAAAAATGCACAAACTCAGTGAAGCCAAGTTAAAGGCAGGAATTTTCGATGGTCCACAGATTCGAACGCTCTTCAAAGATGTCAATTTTACAGCCCAAATGACGGATTTAGAGGAAGCTGCATGGACTAGTTTTCAAGCAGTTTCTGAGAACTTTCTAGGAAATAATAAAAGCCAGAATTATCAAAAGTTAATAAGTGATATGATTGAAAACTATAAGAATTTAGGGTGTAATATGAGCATCAAATTACATTTTGTAGATTCACATCTTGATTTCTTTCCAGACAAATTAGGCGATTTCAGTGAAGAGCAGGGAGAGAAGTGTCATCAAGATATGAAAGATATGGAAAAACGCTATCAAGGAACATCGGGTATAAGTATGATGGCGGACTATTGCTGGAATTTGAAACGAGATGTAGAAACAGTTCAAGCATCACCTAAACGAAAATCACTACGTAGATCGTTTGAAGATAAGCGAGTCCGTTATCACAAACGGACAACAGGAGGTGGATAGACCTTCACAAAATGACTTGTTGACGTATTAAAAGATGAAAAAAAAAGGTAAATACGTATTCGGATGTAAAATTTTCTGCTCTTTAGGGTTCCGGGGTCAAAAATATCATATCATCAAATTTTAGGGTTTTGACCTTTATTTGACCTTGATTATGACACTTCAAGGTCAAGAGAACCCCAGATTCAGATTTAGCGACCCCGAAAACATGTATATAAATTTTTTCAGATTTTTTAATAGTCATTCCGCAATTTGACCTTCAGATGCCCTTGACCCTGACGTGATTGGGTTAAACGGACCCCGAATTCGAATTCAGCAACCCCAAAAACATAAAGTGCACCTCCTCAGATATCGGAGAAAAAAATTTCAATTTTTTTTTTTGTGGGGCTGTGTAATCCTTGAGACTAACGAGTCTGCATTTAAAGTGTTATTGATAATTTTAAAAAGGAATATAATTGAAAACATAATTCGCCTAACATAAGGACTATTAAAATAAAATTGCAATTGCAAATTAAAAGCAATAATTCTTGAGGTGTACCACGAGGAGGATAAAATCCATAACTAATAAAATGAATAGTCTTTAAAAATCTCCGTTGTATTTTCTTTAATTGAATATTATAAATAGGACTCCAAATAACCGATTCATATTCAAGTTTGCAACGCACAAATGTTGCATACAATATATTTAGAAGCTTTACGTTCTTACTGTCCTTAGAATTACGCAAAATAAAGCCTAAATTCTTATAAGCAGATTTGGTTACTAAACTAATATGCTCGTCAAAAGATAATCTAGTATCATAAATGTAACACCAAGGTCAGTAAATTGCGTAACTGCATATAAAAAAGATTCACCAGTTTTTTATTTTAAACAAAATCCAGATTAGTTTTGCGCCGACTGTAAGACATAATTTTTCATTTGCTTACATTTAGAGGTAGATTGTTATTACATGAACACCAACTGTGTAATCTGTCAGGATTATCTTGTAATCTAGTACAATCAGTAGAAGATTTAATTTACAAGATCCACTATATGACGGATGAGAGAGTGAAGATTGTGAAAATTCATTACAAGTACGGAGAGTGTGTAGTTGAGAATGTGCGCAATTACGAGGGATTTTCGGTAGAAGGAATGAATGAAACTACCGTGAAAACATTATTTGCCAAATTTGAACAAACTGATTCGGTTGCAGACAGTAAAAAACAGGCCGGTCTCATACTAGCAGTTCAGCCAAAAATATTGCCACGGTGAGTGACAGATAGTGTGGCAGAAACGCAGTGACTGTCAATACCTAGAGAACGATGTCGAGAAATGCTTTTTGTGACTTGATTTGGATAGCATGGATTTGGTTGGCATGTAGTTCCAGCAGAATGGTGCTACCTGCCATACGACATGTGAAACTAGCCACTTGTTAGGATAAAAATTTAATGGACGACTCATCTCACTTAACAGTGAATACCACTAAGATAATGTAATCTTACGCCATGTGACTTTGTTCTGTGGAGATTCGTAATGTCCAAAGTTTATTCTGCTCAAATGAATACAATTCCTAAATTAAAGGCAGAAATTCGGAGAGTTATCAACGAAATTCAGCCAAAAATTCATCGTGATACAGAAATTTCTTCGAATATGCCAAATGAATCGCGGAGGATATCTGTCCGATGTCCTCAACTTTTTAATACTTAATAAAAAAAATTTCCTTATATGAAATTTTTTAGTCTGGAACATTCATGCCTTAAAATTTCACTGTAATATTTATGTATTCCACTTAATATTGATGAATTTGGTTAAGAAGCATATAAAAATTTATTTTGGGTTAACTTAACATATACCAGAATATCTTTTAACTGAAATTAATTATTCTTTTGAAGCTGGAGTTGTCCCATATCAATGGAAAACATCAATTGTTACCCCTATTACTAAGAAATCGCATGCTAAAGATTTTGCAGATTTACGACCTATTAGTTTGTTGTCAGTTCCTCTTAAAATTGCGGAACGGGTTATTTATAATCAGCTCATCACTCACTTTAATTCTAATAATGTTCTACCTTCTAACCAATCAGGATTTCGTAAAAATTTTAGTACAGGAACGGTACTTGCGGCTGTGGTTGATGATGCTTTACAAGCTGTCGACTCTTCTAAGCCTCACGCTTTTAGATATGTCGAAGGCATTTGACTCAATAGATTTTAGCTGCATATTGGCCAAACTCTTTTTCTATGGAATTCATAATAAATGTCATTGGTTTGATTTCTATATTAAAGACAGAATGCAACTTATTAGAATTAAAACTGAAAATGGTTCTTTATTTTCTAAACCTAGAATAATAAAATCTAGAGTGCCACAAGGCTCTGTCCTTGGGCCTTTGCTTTTTAGTATATTATGTACTGCGGACTTTGTGTCGTCAGTAGTGCACACTACTTTGCACATATATGCAGATGACTTACAAATTTTGTACAGCTTCGAAATTGAAAAAAACAAACGGCTGTTGATCTTATTAATTCTTACTTGCATGAGATTAAGGAGATATGCGATAAAAATGCTCTAATACTTAACCCAAATAAATGTTAAAACCTGGTTATATATACTTATCAAAAAACTAGACAGTTGGGGGATTTTGCTGTTTATATTGACAATTGTCCTTTGGAAAACTGGAGTTCAGTAAAGAATCTGGGTCTTGTATTTGAATATGACCTGAAATTCTCACAACATGTTAGAGAATTATGTAAGAAGGCGTTCATCTCCTTTAAGCAAATAGCGCCTTTAAAACGTTATTTGAGCTCTGACATTAAATTAGTTGGAAATTACTGTGATTATGTTTATGGCCTACTTACAAATGCTGATAAATTTAAACTGCAAAAAATTCAAAATTGGTGCATGCGTTTTGTCACATATATACCCTTTCTTCACCATGTTACTCCTTTTATTAGACAGTTTGGTAAATTAAGACACAGTGAAAGACGCTATGTTCATTTTTGTGTTTTTGTAAATAGTATACTGTGTAATACAACTCCTGACTATCTTTATGAGAAGTTGATTTGGCGACATGATGTACATGATCGTCAGCTTCGTAATTTACATGATTTGCAAATAATGCGTCATCGAACTGAGTATTTTAGATGTTCATTTACCTATTTAGCAGCTATGGTATTAAATAATGTACTGGTGCCTCAGGACCTTAACACTCTGTAATGCACCTCTGATTAAGAAATGGATTCGTGAGTTGGTCATGGAAAACGATAACTCCACAAATGCTGCTGTTTTTTAGTTCTTGACTTGTATTAATATAATATGCTTGTGTGTATGAGTGTGTGTCTGACTATACTACGTATTTGAATGTGTATTGCTCAAGCATGTATGTATATTTATAAGTTATATTGTTTTTTACACTGTTTTAATAACACTTTATAATCATATTGATTTTAATATGCGTAAGTTGATTGACTTTCTGAGGGGTAGGCTAATTATCAGTTATCTGTGTCTAGTCCCTTTCTGTATAAGTTGTACAGTGCTTTTGAAAAGTAACGAATAAATTCGTTATTTTTTAAAATGAGAAGTTTTCGAAAAAATCCCCTGGCACGTCGATTTTGTTTTTAAAAAAGGCACTTTTGACATACGACCCATATTTGTGACGTCATTGTTGTTCGAGATATGACGTCATGGACAATTTTTTTAAATAGCAACCCCCAATTTTGACCATGCCATTTGAAAGAGCGTGTCATTCTACATACACATCATGAAAGAATATGGTGTTACATAACAAAAATTTCAAGAAAATAATGTTTGAAGATTTTAAAATTTAATTTTCACAATACTGAAAATGATAATGATTATGTAAAAATCGACTAAATTAAATGTTCAAATTGTGCACCGTTGGCTGCCTGACAGTAGCCAAGACGATTAATAAATTCTTTTTGGACATTATCAATAACTTCAGGAGGTATACGATGTAACTCGTGACGAATTCTTACTTTTAAATCTTCTAAATTAACCGGTCTAGTAACGTATACTTTGCTTTTTAAGTATCCCCACAAGAAATAATCTAGGGGTGTCAAATCAGGCGATCTGGCTGGCCACTCAATCGGCCCCCTTCTCCCTATCCAACGATTCGGGAACAGCTCATCTAAATAAGCACGGACAGGTGTTGCATAATGGGGAGGGGCACCATCTTGTTGAAAGAAAATGTAATTTCTTGGAAGATCAGGTCCCTCTATATCTGGATATAAAGTTATTAGTTCAGGAATGAGGTCGTCTCGAAGAAAATCCAAATATCTTGCACCAGTTAGGTTGACGTCAAAGAAATAGGGACCCAGAATTCTTCCGTCGGCTATGCCGCACCACACATTTACTTTCTGGGGACTTTGAGTGTGATACTCCATCATCCATCGGGGGTTCTTGGTAGCCCAATAACGGCAGTTTTGCCTATTGACATGGCCGTTCAAAACAAACGTAGCCTCGTCAGAAAAAAATACGTTTTTTACGAAATTATTATCATTATTGCATAGCTCTTGCATTTGCTCGCAGAATTGATTTCGCCGATCAAAGTCGTCTTCAAATAGCTCATGAACAAGGCATACCTTATAAGGACGATACTTTGCTTTTTTCTTAATTTTGTGAACTGTGGACGCTGCCATATTGAAATCAGAAGCCAATTGGTTAAGTGTTGAGTGATGATTTGATCTTGTATCGCCAACAAAACATTAAGCTCATCATCTACTGATTTTGACGGTCGACCAGATTTAGGAAGATCGCGAACATGTCCAAAGTTACGGTATTTAGACTCAATATTGCTTACCATGCTTTGGCTAATGGGATGTCGATCAGGATGAGTTTCATTGAACAATTCAACTACTTCTTTTTGGGTGCGCATCCTGTCTCCAAATCCGATCATGCAAAGAATTTCAATTCGTTCTCGTTCAGTTAATTTAACCATTTTATAAAATGAGAAAGTTACCACTCAATAAACACTTCAAACGCATTGCTTTTGCCAAACAAAAGATAAGAACTAAAGAAATAACTCAAAAAACGAAAAAAACTATTTAATAAAGTACGATTTCAATTTTTCATCTGACAGCAATAAAAAACATTCTCGGTCGCTAAGGCTTCTGTCAGGCAACTATGATTTTTGACGGTGCATATGTAGAATGACACGCTCTTTCAAATGACATGGTCAAAATTCGGGGTTGCTATTTAAAAAAAATTGTCGATGACGTCATATCTCGAACAACGATGACGTCACAAATATGGGTCGTATGTCAAAAAGTGCCTTTTTTAAAAACAAAATGGACGTGCCAGGGGATTTTTTCGAAAACTTCTCAATTTAAAAAATAATGAATTTATTCGTTACTTTTCGAAAGCACTGTATATTGCCATTGTAACTATGCACAATAAATATTTTTTACCTTTACTTTTACCTTTACCTTTAATTATAATCTACATTTTTTTGCTGTGTTTGTACACTCTAGAAAAACTGCAAAAAATACCCAAATACGATTTGATTGAGGTTTTTATGTGTAAAAAGCTTTATATGGAAGTATACTTGAGATAGCGCTTTATTATTTCAGCCTTATAAAAACTTAACGCACCTTCATTAAAGATCCAATATCCCAACGCCTTATAAAAAATATTAGCCTACAGAATCCTCTATTTACTTTCTCTGGGTCCCTAGGAAGCTCTAATGAAATTTCCCCAGCAGCCATGCGACTCTCTTAAGCACCTAGCCTGAGACCTCCGTGCCCTCCCTCGCGTGCGCCACTAGGTATTCATGCAATAAGCACGAGCTGCACGTAGCGCGTCAGACAGTCGGCGGTGGCATGTCGGGAATTCGTTTCGAAGATATTGTCTGACACAATACACCAATTAAGCACAATTGGAGAATAACTAGTTTGATTAGAGTTATTAGCTCGAGCAGATCGGTGCTGCCAACATTGGGGATGAAAGGAGGCTCCCCGTGCGGAAGACGACTCTCTGAGACATCTGTCCCCGATGTACATAAAAGCGCGCCGGTGGGATGTGCGGAAGGAAATGATCGCCGTGTTTTCTTTTATGAGGATATTTTGCTGGTTACTGTTTCATT
>NW_019417958.1:13391-14317 GCF_000390285.2 Anoplophora glabripennis
TAATAATAATAATAATAATAATATTGAATTTATTGTCCAACAGAACAAATGTTTCAATTACAGGACAAAAAAGTATAGACATTCAAGTATAAACATTAAAAATATAAAAATCATAGTTCTAAATAAATACAAATAGATATACAGGGTGATTTTGAATAGAGTAGCACAAACGCTACCAATGCATCTAGATGAAAAAATAAGGCGAATGAACTAAATATACCTTAGACAAATGTTGCACTCCTGAGGGAAGTGGTCTTGAATGTTGTAGAGCCAACCAATATTTCCTTCAATTTGTCTTGAACGATGTGGCGTAAGTCAATTATATTTGGTACAGACATTTGTCCAAAGAATTTTTCACCCTGTATGAAAATACATATCTTATTTACATTTTCGGACGTAACAACTAAAAACAAACATTTTTTCTCTCTTGCATTTCTTCGATAAACGCGATAGTTTTTTTAGATAATTTACGAAAAACAAACTTCGGAAATTTTACAGCGCCAATGGTTGCAGTCAGATTGCAGTAATACAAAAACATCAACACACCACTCATTAATAGCTAAAGGAAAACGCTTTTCTGGTAAAGTAATTTTAATAAATTTATTTTGAAGGAACAGTAAGTATTCGTTATGTAACAAATCAAGTTATTTTAAGTGTCTAATTTAAATAATAAATTTTAATTTAAAACTACCTACTGTAATCTCGAATGTAATACTAAGGAACATAACGTTATTTTAAAGTAAAAAGTTTCTAAAGAATATTTTCAAAGTAGTTCCCATTTTTCTGTAAACACAATCTAACACGACGATTAAAATTATGACGTACTCTTGCAAATATTTCTGGGTTGTTACGAATATCGTCAGCTGCGAGAAAGATTTTTTGACGCAATTCTTCAACAGTATTAACAGGAGTAGCATAAACAAGAC
>NW_019417958.1:15948-24076 GCF_000390285.2 Anoplophora glabripennis
AAAGAATTTATTTAAGGAGTACCTATATTTGAGTGAAAGTACTCAGTTTTAGTTTAAATATAATCTTAAATGAGTAAAATGAAAGGGGACCGCCTAGCCGGGTGTCTTGGCCGGCGGATTTCGATCTGCCGAGTCAAGCATCACGGACGTGGGCCGGAATTTGGATGGGTGACCTAAGGCAGGCTCGGGGACGTGGCTGTGGCAGCCTACCAGAGACCTGAGTCGCCCAGCATTTGCCGCACGCGTGTGGTCCCCGATAAATGGTAATGAGAACAGAGCAAGAAATCTCTGTAACTCAGGACCATGCTATCATACATAAACTGTACGAGACTTTGCTACCAAGCCACCTGCGTAGTAAATAGGATGGTTTGAAAAAAAGTACTCGAGTAATGAAGGAGGGTGTACAAGGGGCTTAATAAGGCCTAAGTGCTGCGGTTGAAGACAATTCCACCGCACCTCCGACATACATACATACATACATTCATCAAATTCGCGGGATCGCCGGTTTTAAGTATAGGACATATTCTTGTCATTTTCCAAATATCGGGAAAAGTTGCTGAAGAGACTATAAGATTAAATAAATGTAGTAGTGGTGTAATTAAAACTCCGGAGCAAACTTTTATTAGGAATCCGGGAATTCGATCATCTCCACATGTCATTTTGTTTTTCAGCTTCAAAACAGATGTGCGAATATCAATCTCAGTAAACTGAAACAGGTTAGAACTAGACTGATAGATAATATTTAATAGATTTAATATGTATCATCGGTGGCAAAAACGGAGGAAAAGAATTTAACAAAACCATTTTATCTGACGCCATGTTGGTACCAACAAGAAATTCTTATATGTGGAATTTTGTTCGATTAACGCCCGGTACTTTGAGTCTCGGTTAGAGGTTGATTGACTGATCAGGCGATTAGACTGATCAGTTAATCTAGTCTTAGACGGGACTCAAAGTACCGGGCCTATGATTAATACACAGCCCCACAAAAAAAAGGTCTGTACCAGAGACATGAGTAGATTTTGTGTATTATTTTATGCTAAATCCGAACCCGTAGCTCAAAAACCACCAGGACAGCATTTTTAGTAAAACGCTAAAATATTCCCTAAAATAGGGTGGAATAGCGAGGATAATGAAAAGCAACAATTTATAAATACTTTGAGAAATCATTTTGAAATCAGTTATTTATTTATAAATACATATTAATATTACTTTGTATTTCTTTTTGAATGGGTAGTAGATTACTATTTTCTCACAAGCGAGTTCTATTTCCACGAAGCTATTGGTTTAGTTATATTGAATTTTCGATTATTTTTCTTTTTATGCTTCAGTATACAGGATGTTTACAAATTTGGAGATAAGTAAATTGAAAATTTTTTTGAAGTCGCTTACTCCTGCGATAGGTGTTCCTTTATTTACACGTGTTGGGTTCTGCCTATTTAGAGCTACTGAGCATAAAAAGACAGTTAAGTCGCTCTTTTTATCAGGATTGCCACACGTTACCACCATATCGACTAATCATTGTTACTATATTGGTTAACTGACATTGTTACTATATTGGTTAACTGTTTTAGTATGTTTATTTGCATTTACATACATACGTAGCACGGGCACACTGTCCTTTAACAAAAAGAAAACTGTTTCACTATGTTTCCAGTATACAGGGTGGGCCACCAGTAACGCCTCGGTCGTTAGTGACCAAACGGCAAATGTTACAGAAACCTGTATAGTTGGGTATGCGTAGGTTAATTACGGCTACATTTTAAAAATATTTTGAAATATACAGGGTGTCCAGGAAAAGCGTACCATATCAAAGTTATGTTTTTTTAAATGGAACACCCTGTATTTTACTGCATTTTTGAAAGCACCGTAAAAAAATAGGTGAACTTTATTAAAGGTTCTGCATACCTAGGACTTACAGTTTGTGAGATATTTCAATTTTAGTGAAAATGCAGGCATAGCGTAGAAATTTAATATTAGCAATAAAAAAATAATTTTAAGGAAGCAGCTTTGGAGGGTCTATTTTAGATCCTTGAAGTTATAAATTGTTATATTTGTCGTCACTTAGTATTATACAGGGTGTTCAAAAAACTGCTGAATACTTCTCTCAACTTTAAACAGCAATAACTTGGTTATTTTAAATGGAACACCCAGTATATTTTTACTTTGGGAGTTGGGAAATTTAAAACTCTTTCAAACTGTGTATAGGTTCCCTATACCTATCTCTAACGGTATTGGAGATATTTGTGCCGTTTCGTTTTTTATCGATTTTTTTTGTAAGATGTATCCACGTGTCTTTATCGAGGTCTTTACTGAATTGGTTTGGGTTCTTCTTGATGACGTCTCTTTAAATATATGGAGAAAAATGAGGATGCAATTAGATGGCGCACCTGCAAATTTTTCATATTCAGTGAGAAATTATTTAAATCGAAAATTTAGTAATAAATGGATAAGTAGGAATGGTGCATGTCAGTGGCCACGTAGGTGTCCAGACCTCACCGTAATGGACTTCTTTGTTGCGAGCTATATAAAAAATCTTGTATACAATGTTCCACCTATTACTTGCGATGATATTGGAGGGAAGGATTAGAGATGCATTTGCGTGAGAATATCATTTGAAGATAGAATAAGATGCTGTATTCAGGAGAATGGTTATCAATTCGAACATCAATTAAAATTTTTCTTTGTTTTTTCTAAAAGTAAAAGTTCCTTTTATCATTATCATGAAAATATTCAAAAAAGTTTTCTAATAAAAAATATTATTTTATAAGCAGAATGATTATAAAAAGTTATTAATTTTGTATAAATATGTTTGTAGTAAGTAACTGAATTATTTATGAACAAGAAAAATATTTATTAAAGAAAATTTTACTTTTAGAAGAAACAAAGAAAAATTTTAATAGATGTTCGAATTGATAACCTTTCTCTTGAATACAGCATCTTATTCTATCTTCAAATGATATTCTCACATTCCTTAGAATAGTTATTTGGGGTGATATATCTAATCCTTTTCTTCATATCATCGCAAGTAGTAGGTGGAACACTGTGTACAAGATATATATTTATACAGCCCGAAACAAAGAAGTCTATTACGAGAGGTTTGGACACCTGTGGTAGCCACTGACATGGACCATTCTTACCTACTCATTTATTACTTATTTATCGATTTATATAATTCCTCACTGAATATGAAAAATGTGCAGGTGCGCCATCTAATTGCATTCACATTTTTCTCCTTATATTTAAAGAGACGTCATCAAGAAGAACTCAAACCAATTCAGTAAAGACCTCGATAAAGACACGTGGATACATCTTACAAAAAAAAAATCGATAAAAAACGAAACGGCACAAATATCTCCAATACCGTTAGAGATAGGTATAGGGAACCTATACACAGTTTGAAAGAGTTTTAAATTTCCCAACTCCCAAAGTAAAAATATACTGGGTGTTCCATTTAAAATAACCAAGTTATTGCTGTTTAAAGTTGAGAGAAGTATTCAGCAGTTTTTTGAACACCCTGTATAATACTAAGTGACGACAAATATAACAATTTATAACTTCAAGGATCTAAAATAGACCCTCCAAAGCTGCTTCCTTAAAATTATTTTTTTATTGCTAATATTAAATTTCTACGCTATGCCTGCATTTTCACTAAAATTGAAATATCTCACAAACTGTAAGTCCTAGGTATGCAGAACCTTTAATAAAGTTCACCTATTTTTTTACGGTGCTTTCAAAAATGCAGTAAAATACAGGGTGTTCCATTTAAAAAACATAACTTTGATATGGTACGCTTTTCCTGGACACCCTGTATATTTCAAAATATTTTTAAAGTGTAGCCGTAATCAACCTACACATACCCACATAAACAGGTTTCTACAACATTTGCCGTTTGGTCACTAGCGACCGAGGCGTTACTGGTGGCCCACCCTGTATACTTAATTTACTGCTACTAATTTTTATTTTTGTTAAATGAAGATTATTTGGAAATCATCAAAAAATTTTCTTTAAAATAAACCTAGTTACCCTGAGCTATTCTTAAACCATTTTTATAATTCTTAAAGCTAACTGATTACCCCTACTACTTATTGGCATGTCTCGTTTCTAATTATGAGCCACCCCGTATCTTCTACTTGTTTTGCGCCATCCTGTAGATTATCTCCTTTCCTGTAATTTGCTAGACTGGTTTCTTATGAAAATCTATTTTTTAATTTGATTTATGCTTTCTGAACTGGTCCTTTTATTCCCTGGCAAGACCTTGTTGATTTTGTTTCCCGTTTTTTTCTTATGTAATTTTTCCGTACTTTCACTTTACTCACCTCCACCTTTAACATCACTTTATATTGACTTTAGTTTCAAGTTTATTTAATTTGATTTGTTTTAAATTATTCGATTTCACCGTTCTGGTTTTGAAGAAACTACTTAGAATAAGGCAATATAAACAAATATTGGATTTCTTCTTTCTCTCTTAAATAATTGTTAGGCACCTACTAGATCGAAACTTCAACTTTCCTTTTTATGAAGAACTAGCGGCCCGTCCCGGCTTCGCACGGGTGGACATTTCTTTTTAAACATTTTGAGATATAAAAAATATAGCCTATGTTACTCAGGGATAATGTAGCATTCTAATGGTGAAAGAATGATCGAAATCCGTCCAGTAGTTTTTGAGTTTATTCGTAACAAACATACATACATACAAAAATACAAATCTTTCCTCTTTATAATATTAGTATAGATATAGATTATATGTTTATCTGCTATATCTTCATAGTATCAGCCTAATCAGCAACATATCTAGAAGCTTTTCTAGGACACTTTATCAGATTTTGTACATCGTTTCCCACTAAGCAAATATTAGCTGGAAAGTAATCAATATCTGCAACCTCCCTTGTTAGAAGCATAAATCGTTTGCATTGCTCTATGATTTTGAACATAAGTGTAGGTCTAATGAAACTGATGTAGGGTAAATATATAATATAATAAATAGGGTAATAATAATTTCAACTGGTCCTATCACTTTTCCGTGATGGTGAAAAATCATACTTTCCCCTTTAAAGAAAGTCTTTACAACTCTTGCTACAACTTAAAAAATTTACTATGTAATTTACGTTCAGTCGTTGCCAGAATTCGTATCATCAATATAACTCATCCAGAATATTAACCTTTTTGAGAAATTTCAATACTTGCTGGCATAGGCAACTACCTGTTTGCCGAAGATTCCTTCAAGTTCTTCAATGAAGCTGTTTAGAAACAGGTCAAAGAGTTCTATTCAAAATTTCACTAATGTAAATGACTTCTGCAAAAAAAAGAAAGTTAAAACTGAATCATATTCTTTTTTTATATTTAGGACAATTTTAAGAAAAGTCGCTTTCTTGAAACAATACAGAATTAAAAAAAAACATTAAGATGAATATTTTGAGCCAAGTCTAAGTGGGGAGAAGAACCAATAGCTTTAATAAAGCATAATTGAATGAAGAAATTGATGCTATTATATCTTTAACCTAGTATGGATTACTTATTATATTAATAAAGTACCCGATTGAAATTTTACTGTAAGGAGTAACACACATTTATACAAAAGTTATTAGTATCATATAAATTACCAAAACTTATCGTTGCCAGTAAAGTATAAGTACGAAAACTCAAAGACGGTTTTGTTCTTAAGTGGGTTTAAACTGAAAACTTTTCCCTTTGTTACAATTCCAGAATTATTATTAGGCAAATTCACAAAACCATTTTAGAATAGACGAAAATTATTAAGAGAATATGATAAATCAATATTAATTCCACTAAGTTGATATAACTTCGTGACCTTTCGCAGTGATGACTTTTTGTCACGTTTATCAAAAAAAGAAAATATTTACAAACTTTTCTGTTTACCATTCTCTTTTTATTTTCCTTTCATTTAGTTCATACTACATCTATTTCTTAATAATTTTAGCGATTACGGTTTTACATTCTTTCCGGGGGATGGTACATCTGGTAAATTTGTACAGTTTTTGTCAATACACTAGATGGTTACTCATCAGTATTAGTCGCGATTAACGTTGCATAAATTTTCATATCAATGACATACATATATGCCATGTCACTAACCTTTTCTCACCTTTAATAAATATAATCATTTTCATATTTTATATTCCGACTAACTAGAAAATAAACATTATTTGCTAATTAATAGTGTCCTGCGGGCATAATAATTAATTATAAATAATGTTTTTTTTTGGTATAGTATCAAATGAAAAGAAACAGAGGGAGCTAATACTATTTAAATGTTTAATTAATTTAGTTAGTTGATGGTGATGTCACCAGTTCGCTATATTTCTAGAAGCAGTCGATGTACAAATACTAAATTATATCTAATAGCATATACTGGGTGGCCGATGTATATAGAAACGGTC
Organism: Anoplophora glabripennis; assembly: GCF_000390285.2. Lineage (NCBI taxonomy): Eukaryota > Metazoa > Arthropoda > Insecta > Coleoptera > Cerambycidae > Anoplophora > Anoplophora glabripennis. The sequence continues at coordinate 22,350 of NW_019417958.1, forward strand.
GATTATCTAAAGTAAGATAGCTACCGAAAAGTCGTAAGACAAACGTTCTAGGTTTCTTTAAAACCTATTACAATGAAGAAAAATTAAGTATACTTACAGGACCAATTAAAATGTCATGACGAAACAAAGTTGCTTTTTCTTTAATGGGATATTATTACATATTTCAATTCTTCTCGAAATTTTACCCAAAATTTATATAGTTCATCATGTGCCTGAACTTTCGAGATATCGATCTTTGAAAGTAACTTTTTACTTCTCTCACATTTATAAAAGAAAAAGAGGCTCAAATTATATATATTTATTTTGAAAATAACACAAGGTGGAGGATACGGACATGATTTAATTTTATTAGGTACCTATTAGTTTTTTATGTCCTGGCTATTTTAAATTTTATGAAAACAATACTTAGAAATAAAATAAGAATAAAAAAAAAGAAACGAAACAAGTTTTAATAAACAACAAATATTTTCTTTGGAATTCTAAAGATGCTCAAAGTGTTTACCATTTACCTCCTTACAGTAATGAATTCGCTGAACAAAATTTTGTAGTGAATCTAAAATGTTGTGATAATTACTATTAGACAAAAGAACGACACGGCACTGTTATGGAGCCAGAAACCTTCAAAGGTAACTTGATGGACTATGAACTTAAAATATTTTTGTATAAGTTACAAGAAAACGATATTCAAAATTCGATATCTCGAAAACTATTAAGTTTAGGTACGTATAGCACATATAAATTTTGTTTAGAATTTGGAGAAGAATTGAAATATGGAATAATATACAGGGTGTTCCATTAAACAAAAAGCAACTTTGTTTTGTCGTGACTTTTTGACTGTTCCTGTATACTTAATTTTTCTTTATTGTAATAGACTAAAGGAAACCCTAAAACGCTTGTGTCTTATGATTTTTCAATAGCTATCTTACTAGGAGATAACCCTGTATAATAATTGCGAATTATTATACAGGGTTTTGGAAGCGGTGAAACATATACCAAAGAAAGTCAAGAATGCAACTGGTATCGAATCTTCATCAGTTCCCAGTTTGTAATGTAACATAAACATTATTTTTTTTAGATAATGGTTGAAAGTAAATAAAATCGTCAAAATTGCATGCATTCTCTATATTCTCATTATTTTACTTAAAGATCAAGTTATTTAAAGTTCAAAATTTAAACCAATATTTTTCGAAATAATAGAAATATCTTTTTTTTTATTAAGCGGATTGTTGTATATTTGTAAACAGTTATTTTAAATTTAACATTGGCTTTTATGAAACTCAAACAATAAACTTCGTCATTTTCTTTTCTAAAGTACACTGTTTTAGTCGACATAGCTTCATTAATTAAAAGCTTAAAACAGTTTTACTAAGGTTATCTTTTGTTAAAGTAGGGTTCTCCAAGGCAATACACAATTTCACATTGCTAAATGAAAACATCATACCACCTTCTTTATTAAAATTTGTTTTAATTACTATGTGGAGAATTCAACGCCACTACTCTTTAAAACTTATTTAAGTAACAAGAAACTTTGTAAATAATGGCATTTCAATTCTTTGAAATGAACTGGAGGCTTGAAATATTGTGGACATGTTATGAGAGAAAAATACCAGTAAAATATGTGGCATATCGAAAGTCACTTTTACTTTTATCATACCTATTTATTTTTTAATTTTGTGTACCGACATGCTACTATAAAATAAGCAATTTATGGATAGCTTATAATCATC
>NW_019417958.1:24421-27752 GCF_000390285.2 Anoplophora glabripennis
ATAAATCTAGGAGCTTATATTATTATTTATTGCGACGCGAGCTACGCTCCTTAATATATGCAACCTCATATACAAAATGTGTGCACAGCGAACAATTAGATGCGTCCTTTGTTTTTATTGGCTAATCAGGCACGTGACCCAGTACACGAAGATAGGGGCTTTTGTGGCTGCAACAGCGCCAGCCACTGCTGCAGTAAATGCAGTAATATTTCGTACGTGGTATGTGGTGGTTTATTTCTGCGAGCGGCACGTGTGAATATTTTCGTTTAGGCGTCTACGGATATTATAGTTATTAAAATGAATAGCGTTTCGTTTTTAAAAAAAACTTTATTTGGTTCTCTGCCTTATAAGGATAAACTAAAAATAAAAGAATTAGGTGGGTCAACACCACAATTAAATTTTGAAGTTAGTGGAACAAGCCGAAGTAAAAGTTATAAAGGACAATAATAATAATAATAATAATAAACGTCTTTTATTATTTCGAAAACAAGTACAATAAATAAATACTACAATAACGGGCGAAGTTTATCTTTGATTGCGTACAACGCAGCAAAGATATTCTTCCAATTTAACAATAATATATACACAAAATCAGAGTGGGTGTGCGGGTGTGATTTAAAAAATACACTGTTTTGTTTTCCGTGCTTACTTTTCGGTGGGGATAAAGCATGGACAATATACAGTGTGAAAGATTTAAGTCATTAAGTCTTTAGGTAAAATAAACATAAGAAGTCAGTTAGATTCTGCATATTGGGATAATATACGGAAACATATGAACAGGTAATGAAAAATCGTCATGTATTATTTAAAATCATAGATTGCATAAAATTTTGCGGAGCTTTCGAATTAGCACTTCTCGGACACGACGAGACAGAAAATTCGGACAACCCTGATGTGTTTCGTGGACTCATAAATTTTAGTGTAGATCTTGACGACATTTTAAAAGAACATCTAGCCACATTGGTATGACCGGGATTTTCTGTGATTGTACCGGGAATTAGCTGTATGGTCCCGGATTTCGGATTTGCACGTATAACTCCCGGAATATAATATAATGTACATATATATAAAAAAAGATAAAGAAAAAATCATAACACGCCGAGGAAAATTAAAATTCGTTGAATCGTTGGTAAATTTCACAAACGATTTTTTTTTATAAACAATATTCAATAATTTAATAAAATATATTTAGTTTATTCCAATTTATTATACCATCAGTAGGTAATTCGTAAATGGATATTTCAAAAAGGTATCAATTTCAAAAATCATTCTTGTGAAAATCTGTATTTTTTTTATAAATTCATTGTTCCTTGAAATTCAGAAGTGCCAGGAAAACGCGTGACCTTGAAAATTTTAAAATTTTTCGCCTGCGGCGCCATTTAGAGACTCCGGGCACTTAATATCCCGGAATTCAATTCAACAAATGTAACAACCCTAAGCAGAACACATTCAATCAATGTTCACGCGCCGCCACTGTAAACGTTTGAAGTGAAGAGGTCTGTATAATAACGATTATGGCGTTTGCACTCTCTACTTTTGCAACACTGGTGTGTTAGGGCAGATTCAGAGATGAACTAAAACTTCTAGTAGGTAGACATCACATACTCCTGAAGACGGCTCTATCTGACCTTATGTCGAAATGTATTAAGCATATAATAAATCTGCAGCTCACATAATTACATCGTTACCGTCGACTCTTAATGCCCAAAGCGACACTAACCCCCGGTGACATCTCAGGTGAGTGATTTAAAATATCGTTTGAATATAATACGACTAACGATCGGGGATGGCCGGATAGAGAGACTGGAAGATCATTGTTCTCAGATTACGGAATACGAACGGCCGGCTAATAATCCCTGCCGATGTCGGATTTGAGTCCAAGGCAACGGGACCGTTCACTGCACTCCTCTGCGTCGCCGAAGATAAGCCGCTTACTGCAAAGCCGGTGAAGAACACGGAATTTGTCGTGATGCTGCAGTCAATGTAGTGCTGGCGCTAATTTTCCTCTGCTTTCGTTTTTTTACCTTCGCAGGATCTTATCCATCAGAGTTGATTTGGAGCAAGCTTGGCATATCCGGATATTTACGTTATAGTCGAATTGTTAAGCCTGTTTGAATTTTATGAGCAACAGGATGCACGACACAACTTTTTATTATATATTAACGTCAAACTGAATCCAAAATGACAATTTAATGCATATGATGTTTAAATCTATATAAAATCAAATGCACATAATACATGCAAATGGTAAATAATGTGATAAGAAAGTTTGTTTTAAATAAAAATTCAAATTATAATTTAATAGTTAGCGACATATTTAAAATAATAATTATTTTCAAAATATTATATATTAATATTAATTGGACATTTTTGTTCAGAGGTGAAGAAAAGCATATAAGTTCCATTCCATAACATAAAGCACAAGGTTAAACTTAATTTTTATAAAAATTTGGGCATAAAACACATCATTGGACTTTCTCATAATAGAAGGATTAAACTGACTTTTCAATATAGCGTTTTAGTAAAGATTAAATTGTTACTTCGCAGTATTTAAAAAAATAAATAGAAAATAAATTTTAGTTATGTTCAAAAAAACTATGAAACTTTTTTAAGCTTTTTCTTATGACTATTATTATTCACAGTTCATATGTTCATTTATTGTATAAAGTTGTAGTGACCTTTTACTACTGATTCTTTTTTATGAAAAGAAAAGTATAATAATAATACTGTATCTTAAAATGCCAATTTAGCATTTGACAAAGAATTATATTAGTTTTTCAAAATATTTTCAGCAATTTAACAAATTTATTGACTTGTTTCTACGTTATATTTAGAAGTTATAATTTTCCCCTTTATATTTGTTATTGCAATATGATAATTTTGATTTATAGTCGACTTCTTTGGATTTTGTGGAATTTACTTGATTTTATTTTCAATTGAAATTTGTTACGAATTCGTTTTGATTTTTATTTTTAATTGGCCAATTTTAAGTTTATATAACTCACATTTCGATGTAAAGTAATGCTGGTTTCATAATCGCATTCCGTTGTTAATTCTTTCCGTGTCTGGCAGTATTTCACGCTGTCAGCTAGATCCAAGGCCTTGCCTTCCACTTGGTAGAAATTGCTCGAACGTAAACTGCTGTTGCAACTTTTCACTGCACTACAGTATTTTACGTTTAACTATTTTATAATTTTCACTTTTGAATATTTGGGATTTGTTTCTATAATATAAACTTCCAGGGGCTTGATTTTTGAAAACAGGAGAATTAGTTCATTAGAGAAAATTACGTCATTTTCTCTTGACACGCAGATAATGTGATTTTTGAAAT
>NW_019417959.1:0-6922 GCF_000390285.2 Anoplophora glabripennis
ATACATTCTAAATATTAATATATTTAGAATGTAAAAAAGTATCTTATTCATTCACGTGTCTAAATAAAAACATATGTTTATTCGTTGTAGTTCACTACAGATTAAAAACGCATTAAAAGCTAGGCTACTGACCGAATATTGTGGTACCTTTGTGGGTCAGCGGTCAGCAGCCGTTTGAAGTTGTTCAAATAATTATTTGAAAGTATTTTTTTTTCAGCATAAATACGCATTTTGAAATGTTTTTGTGTTCTCATATTCTGCTAATTTTTTCCCGTATTTCCTTAAAATTAGTAAGCACATCTATTTTGCTTTAGTTCTTTTATTCATAATATTGTTTTAAAAAAAACTATTAATTATACAGGCTGTTACAAATTCACTTCCCACTACAGGGATCTCGGAAACGGTAACTGATACGAACCAACATTTTGCCTCTAAAAAATCAAGGCTAACATGATTAGTTTTCGAAATATTTGAAAAAAAAAACTTTTGAAAAAAAAATGTATCTATATTAATACACCTGGTTACAGAAGCACATGTAAACTTGTTGATGTTTTTCAAGATATACTTTACATTTTGCTTCAGTTCAAATATTTATAGTCAGTCTCTAAAATGTCCTAATTTTTTACTGTTCTTCAATGGGCGGCACTTCATACCCACACACATTTTTTTGCGTCAATTGATGTCTCGTCAAAAACTACTTTGCACTCGTGAATGCTTTCTATGCTTCAACACGTGACATTTTATACCACTTCTGTATTTGGATCCACACTATTACTTTTAGAACTTACGCAGCATATTTGTTTCAGTTGATGCCGTTGCAGATGATGCTTGTAGATACTTTCAAAGAGGCAGTTGTTACACTTGTATGTCTGGACCTGAGAAGGATCTCTATGTTTCAGTTGGTGCTGTCTGATATTATTCCTGTACTTAGTTTCGTAATCGCAGTCGTTACACTTGTATGTTTGTACTAGCAAAGGATTTTTATGCTTCAGTTGGTGCTGTTTGATACCACTCCTGTACTTAGTTTCGAAATCGCAGTTCATACACCTGTACATTTGAACCTGCGAAGGATCTTTATGTTTTACTTGATGCTCTTTGAGATAACTCTTAAATTTAGTTTCATAATCGCAATCGAGACACCTGTACATTTGAACTTGTGAAGGATCTTTATGTTTCAGTTGATGCTGTTTTAAATGACTGTTGTATTTAGTTTTGAAATCGCACTTGTTACACCCATACTCTTCAACCTGCGAAGGAACTTTATGTTTCAGTTGGTGCTGTTTAATATTATTCTTGTATTTAGTTTCAAAATCGCAGTCATTACACCGGTACATCTGAACCTGCGAAGGATCTTTATGTTGCAGTTGATGCTTTTCGAAAAAGCTCCTGTATTTAGTTTCGAAACCGCAGTCGTTACACCTGTACATTTGAACCTGCGAAGGGTCTTCATGTTTCAGTTGATGCTGTTTCAAATTACTCTTGTGTCTAGTTTTGTAATCGCAGTCGTTACACTTGTACATTTGAACCTGAGAAGGGTCTTTATGTTTCAGTTGATGCTGTTTGAAATTACTCTTGTGTCTAGTTTTGTAATCGCAGTCATTACACTTGTACATTTGAACCTGTGAAGGATCTTTATGTTTCTCTTGATGCAGTTTAATATAACTCTTGTATTTAGTTTCAAAATCGCAGTCGTTACACCTGTACATTTGAACCTGTGAAGGGTCTTTATGCCTCAATAGGTGCTTCTGAAGTAATTTCTTATTTTCAGTTTTGTACTCACACGATTCACATTTATATGCTCTCAAATTCTTCTCATGTCTCGTACAGTGTGCCGTAAAACGGATCTCACTTTCAGTTTCGTAGATACATTNGCCTAACAACCACTAGTTTGAAAACTAATAAAGTTTTCTTTGAAAGTATCACAGCATATGGTCCTAAAGTTTAGATATAAGTACTTACATGTATGCAAATTTTAGACTTTTACTACGTTTGATTGACAGGAATAACAATAACAAAATGACATCGAAACGAAAATAACATACGTTGCTCAAAATGTTTGTACAACACGACCAAGAATAGATCAAGTTGCTGCTCTTAAAATCCCTGGGTTATTCCTCACTTGTTGGCATTTATCAATCATTATCTGCCTAATCTCCACTTTATTATTAATTGGTGTCTCTTACACTAAGCTTAAAAGATGGTTCCACATGTAAAAGTCTAAAGGATTGAGATCTGGTGATCTCTGTGGTCAAGAATGTGGTCCTCCACGTTCGATCTACCTATTAACATAGCTTTCATTAAGATACCCTCCGTTTATTCGACTAAAATGAGCAGGACCTTGTTGTCCTGTAAATTTAGGAATATCTTCTAATAGACCTAACAATTCATTACGTAAAAAGTTGGTGTAAACTTCTCCCGTAAGGCGCTCCTCAAAAAAGTAGCGCCCAATTAGTTGATCATCAATTATACCACACCAGACGTTTATAGAAAATCGTAGTTGAAAAGTAGATTCTGTTTTGAAATGAGGATTCTCATCAGACCATTTGTGGGAGTTGTGCATATTGTTCACTCCGTCTCGAGTAAACAGCGTTTCATCGATAAATAAAATAGGTCTCACTAATTGAGGATTTGCTTGAATCCATCAGCAAAAATATACCCGTAAAAGTAAGGCTTGCGGTCCCAGATGATGAACATGTTGTACATGATAAGGATACAATACATTGCTACGTAGTGTTCGCCATACTCTCCAATTGGCGAATTGTGGAGGGTCCCTCAGACTGAAAACTATGCGCGGTCTGTAATGCGCGTCTTGCGATTTCCGCTCATCTGAATTCTCTGGTTTACATATGCCGCGGTAACATCGAATGATTTTCTGGTGACGCGCCCATTTATAATGATTTATCTACCAAGAAAGACACGAAGACAGGTCTCTTAGTCGTATATAGATATGCCGGCATTATATATAGATTAATGTGTAGTAAGTTGTGCCATTAAATCTAAATAGACGACACAAGTTATTAATTGAAAATTATGGCTTATTTCACGGTGCGCTGGAAAAGGTAAACGGTGGCGGCGTACTTGTGACTCGGACGTAATTTATGGTATGTCCCCCTGGAGCTTATTAATATGGCATAAAAATTTAAGCTCGGATAAATAATGCGTAATTATCTAACAGATACAAAAACGGTAGCTGTTTAAATTTAATTGACCTGAACGAGGTACGGATATTGTTTCTACTGGCCCTTTGGTGTAGTTTTTAAATGCATAATGCCCGGTAATTTAAATTTGAACGCCTTGGTAGATACCACGGGTTTATGGAAAGCTGGCCCGGTCAGGGCCGGCCTAGGTGAATTATAAATAAAGAAAAAAAAACAGAAATTATAATTTTAGGTTTAATCATTGCATTACAATTGTTTCTGAAGTAACAAAAATAATTAGGTATAGGAATGGTCATTTGACTTATAAGAAAGTTTTGCATTCGGCAGATACGTGACTTTCAGATATTTGAGGGTTGCTTTCGCTGTGCAGCAAGAATAAAACGCTCTCTCAGCGGTAATAATAAAGTATTTTATTGAAAACTAAGTTTGTGGAAAAGACGTGTTGACGGGGCGAGTGTTCGTTGGAGAGTCCCTGTGTGTGGAGTCGGTCGTAGGTATATCAGTACGCATCTGGTCCTCGGCGCCAGTCCACCATAGACCCTTCCTGGAACGCTGGTAGGTCCGGCGGCGTCCTGCTGGCGCTCTTGACGTAATGCTTAAAAATGGGTCACTCATATGTGTACCTACATATTTGACACTTAATACGCGTTTTCTTCCATATTTCTGTATTTTAATATTGCTGGTAGTTTTAGGTAAACATTTATTACATAGTTGAAATTGTAATTATGAAGAACAGTTGCATACATAACACCAGATCTGTACATGAACAAGTATTTCACAAAAAACTAGTAAAACAACTATTTCTTAACACTTAATATAGTTTGATAACAGTTTAAAAATAGTATATGGATAGTCACGGATACTTTGTGTTTCAAGATTCATTAGTTAAATAAAAATACAAAGTTACCATAATAGTATATGCATTTTATTTACCCTCAAATTGTACTTCGGTGTAATAACAATGGATACACATTATTTTTCCATGAAGAGACTAAAACATTAAAAAAACCTGATACATAGTTGTCAAATGTTAATTATTTCTACTTTTTTATTTGTACCTACTGTAGTTGCAATCAGCTACACTGAAATAGCTCTTTTGAAATCCTGTTAAATACATTTGTAGCTGCCATCTGCACATAAAACTTCTGGGTCGATTTTCCTCTTTCCACATAATTTTTAAGTCTTCATATTCGTGGTACGCTTAAATTCAACAATACTGTCTTCACAGATTCCATCAGGCGATCCTGCTATCGTGAGATAGTTTTTGCAAATCACTATACCAAATTTTTTAATTTTTTCGCCAGTCTGATACTTACAGTTCTCCTCACTTCATCCTCCTACATTGTATCGCGTTTCATGTCCGATACGTCTGAGATTTTTCCTCCCATTATTAACGTGATCAGAGTTGCATCATTGGTTTTGCACCGAATGAATTCAAACGCTCGTGAAGCCGCCACTCTGTTATATTTTAACTCATGCCAAAAACAGCTTTGATGTTGGTCTCGTCTCTTCTTCAACTTTCATGTCATCTTCATGTCAATACGAGTTTCTTCAAAAATATGTCGCAGGATTGTTCTTTGTATTTCAGCACCAATTTATGCATGGATAAACTTTTGATCACAAATATAGTCTTTTTGATATTTTATTAACTCGCAGTTGTTGAGCTGTCTTTTCTTGCCTTCTTTTAAAAACTTTTCAAGTATCTAACGTTTCCTGATTATGGTTTGGGTAACACAAAACTAAGCAACTAATATTTGGGAAACACAAAATAATTAAACGAAGATAAATACTGCAGATATTGTCAAAGTACAGATGACATTTACATAGATGTGACATAATTCGCTCTGATTGGTATTTAACCTATCACGGCGGCTTGCTATATTTTGTAGTTTTATTTTATAAAAAATATTATCAATCTCGCTTATAATATAAAAATAAATACGTTTTTTATAATCCATGAATCCTATTTCATTAGATAAATACATAAGCTGAAAAATGGTTATCGTTGATCACGTTTTAGAAATCGAAAGAAATCCCTGGGGAAATTTTTTTATAATTTTTGCTTCACTTTCAACAGGTCCACGGGTCTTAATATATTTTTTTGGCAGTCCCACATGTCATCTCTTTTAGTTTAATTCATCCTCTTTGAATTGAGCTGTTCAAGACCTTTATAAATTCCAAAATTGTGTATTTGAGGATTTCTGTTACACCTGAGATTGATATTGAAGATATTTTCATTTCGTTTTTAACATTCTGTCAAGAGTTCAAATGGCTGCGATTTTTCTTTCATCGTGAATTGTCAATTAAATAATAAATTTTGCATTAATACTTCTTTTTTAAATTGAAGTTTTTTTCGTAAAAATCTATATATTTTCTTCATCAAAAAGTGTCGTAAAAAAATTAAAATTAGAATTTTTTTTTGGAAAAAAAATTCTTTTCGGAAATATATTTTTTACAATATTCACAATGCTATACAAATATAAAATAAAGCGGTCCTTTTTTTTTAGTGCAGTTTCCACCTTGTTTTCAAACGTCGATTTAAAAATTAATTGCAACAAGTTGTATAGCCCCAATCAATTGCTGTATTTACTTCTATCTCTCTAAAGATCCACCTTTTCATTCAAGAAAATTTCAATTTCTGTCCAAAGTTAATAAATTGATTGAATGAATGAAATTTAGTATAGCTTTGTACCCATATCTGACTCGTAGCCATTCTGATTGTTTTATAACGATCTTACGTATGTTCCCAATAATTTGTTAACCTAAGGCTTAATGATTATATAAAAATTTGTACGATATCGTTTATAATGGACAATCTCATAATTTGTTACAATTAGTTTATCACCAGATGGTACGTATTTAATCATATAAATCGCAAAATGTCTGAACCACGGGCTGTCTTTTTTTAAATTAATGTTAAAATAGTCTCCTCTTACCTCGTTTCTTCATCTTCCGTTTTTATGTCGACATATTCAGCTTTGATTGACATTTCCATCTCGTTAATATCGAATTTCTTTTCCAGGTTTTCAGTCTTAACGAATAAACCAAGTGGAGACGTATCTATTTGACTTCCTGTGGCTGAGCTATCAAAAATACTTTTAATTTTTTCCTGTACTTCCCAGCAATTTTTTAGGAAACTGTTGTGGGTGCACAGAGAATCGAAGCATCTCTTACAAACAACGGGATCTTTGATGATATTTATATTCTACGAAGCAGTTTAGTTAGATTATAAAATATGCAAGTAATTAATATTGTTCATACCATTTCAGGTGTCAATTTCTGAATAGTTTCAAGTTCCTCTTTACGTATGCACCTAAACTCACTTTCTACTGGCTGCATACACAATCGACATATTTTCTGACTGCAAACTAATTCACTTTTCTTTTCCTGCATGTACACTTCTCTTAGGTCGAGCTGTAACATTTTTTCGCTATCCACATAAGGAATAATTGTTTTATCGGTATTCAAACACGTCGACTTAAATTCTGAAGCCGCATTTAACTTTCTTCTGCAAGCGTTACAAATAACCTCTTTTCTCTCTTCAAATTTCTGAAAATATGCAACTTAAAACAGAAAGAAAATAACTGTGGCAGAAAATAACAATTAAATACCAAGTTAATTTACACTCGACTGTTAAGACGTAATCTAATTATAATTCACGTTTACCAATTTCAGCAAAAGACCATCTAGAATGCCTCTGATAATGTTGTTTATCACTTCAAAACTTTCATCGGATATATTTTTAAGGCAAAGCCTACACGACA
>NW_019417959.1:7564-10301 GCF_000390285.2 Anoplophora glabripennis
CCCTCCCCTCCCGCGCTAGCCTAAGGGCCACCTTAGCAAAGCGCATCCCAGGCTGCATAGCCGCACTACCCTACCCAACCATACCACACATAAACATGACACTACCCCCGGGGTTTACACAGACGAGCCGGCGAAGCAAGAAGAGCGCCAGAAGAACGGGCCCTAGCCGGCGGGGCCCAGCCAGGACAAAAGGAGGTCCCACAAAGCGCCTACACCGGCCGCATTTGCGGTCGCGTAGGTTGTCCAGGTCTACACGAGATGGGGCAGGATAAAGAGGGATAATCCCCCTCGATCCCAAATCATTGAGAACAATTCCTAGCCATGGAATAATGGCGCGCGAACGAACGTTGAAGCGAAACAGCTAATTTCCCCAGTCGTCTTGAATTTTGCAATTATTTTCAAAGTCAAAGTGCAGGGGATCCCAGCTTTATTAACAGAATGCTATGAAGTGTTGTTTTACCCATACTGGCACTTTAAATAGGTTGGTACCATACTACTCTCTGAATAGCAGTGAATCACTAGGTATAAGTACTACAAACTGAATAATAAATTGAACATAAAACTAAACAATATTCGAAAACAATTATTATCCTTATACATTTGTTTTTATTAACAAATAAATACTTAATAATTAGAATGTAAAAAAGTATCTTATTCTCACGTGTCTAGATAAAAACATCTGTTTATTCCTTATCGTTTACTACGCATTAAAAACGCAGTAAAAACTAGGTTAGTGACTGTATAATACGGTAGGCCAAGATTTAGTCTCGATAAACCTTTGTGGGTCAGCGGTCAGGAGCCATTCCAAGAGAGGTTTAAATAATTATTTGAAAGTATTTTTTCAGCATAAATATGCATTTTAAAATGTTTTTAATTATGTTTTCATATTCTACTTACTTTTTCTTGTCTTTCCTTACAATTAATGACATTACAACTGAATCACCCTTTAACTCTCAATGTGTAAGTAAATACCACAGTAGTACTCAACAGTTCGCTCTATAATAAAGATACTGCACATCTTTTTTGCTTTAGTTCTTTTATTCATAATATTGTTGCAAAAAAAACTATTAATTATACAGGCTGTTACAAAAGTGCTTCCCACTACATCGATCTCGGAAACGGTAAGAGATACGCACTAGCTTAAATGGGGGCAAAGTTGCGTAATCAGGGGATCGAAATATTTGAAAAAAAAACGAAATTTTGGAAATCCGATTTTGTTTCATTTCAGCTTCGTTTGAGGTGATATTGACAAAAGAAGGACACTTTCTCATGGCAACTTTTGCCCTCTATCGGATGGCATAATCAATTTTTATATGTAGCTCTTCGTCTCGCCATGACCATCATCATCTTCATTTTTTAAATACGGCTCTGGAAATTTTATTAAATTATTTACAAGGGTTCATGACCCCCCAATACTGTACTGCCTCAGCCCGAAGCAGATTCGGACGTTTTGTCTCAAAAAATTCATCTTCCGTATATTCGTTCTTTCATCTAAATTTTTTATTTAGATGGGGCTAATAGTTTAACTAGGTAGATCTCACAGAGTATAACGATACTTACAGTGTGTGATAATTCAAGAAAGATGAAACCTTACATATTAAAATTGACTATGCCATTCGATAGAGGGCAAAAAGTTGCCATGGGAAAGTATCCTTCTTTTTCCATATCACCTCAAACGAGACTGAAATGAAACACAATCAGATATCCAAAATTTCGTTTTTTTTTCAAATATTTCGAAAATTAATCACGTTAGCCTTGATTTTTTGGAGGCATAATGTTGGTCCCCTGATTACGCAACTTTCTCCAATTTAAACTAGTTTGTATCTCTTATCATCTCCCAGATCCCTGTAGTGAGAAGCGAATTTGTAACACCCTGTATATTCTACAAAGTAAATTGTATCAATATTTGAAACACATATTGATGTACATGATTAGGATTCACGCTAAATACTGGTAATAAAATAGGATATATTTTTAGACATGGACAAAACAGGTTCATATTACGGTGTATACGGGGTGTCTAACGGTGACGGCCCATTAAAATTATTTCAGAGACTACTTTGATTTGAATTTTGAAAATTTGGGAACCCGGGTTTTCGGGCATGCCCTTCTCAACTGAAATAATGGCGTCCACGTACCACTTCCGGTTATACCGGAAGTCGCCATCAACTTGCTTATTTGAAATGGAACACCCTATATATTATTGCAATTTTGGATTCTACGTTGTTATTTTCCCTATTCCTAAAATTAACCGTTTTCGAGATATTTAATTTTTTTCAAAAAACAAATGGAGAGAAACAGTGACTAGCTTCAGACGATGTGTATTTCATAGTAAGAAGGATAAAGCAACAATTTGATACCGAAAAAAAAAATGATAAAGTTTTGAAAATCATTGAAATCTGTTAATAAATATGCCAACTGCCTCGTGTAAAAATATCAGATCGATTGCCAATATAGTTTTTTTGAAAAATTATATTAAAAATTATGCTCTATTACACAGGCTATTAAGGGAGTTGGGGAAAAATTTTAATCAAACGTGAATATTGCTCTTAAAAATGGTTAGGATCGGGAAAATAAAATTGCAATTAAAGAATTAAATATTACTAAACATTTTAAAACAATAAAAATATGCACTTACAATGTAATTATTGAGATAATGGAATGAATATACAACGTTTTGACAAATTTGAACAAACATCTGATCCAATGAAAGGAAATATGGCAACACTGTACGCTG
>NW_019417959.1:11138-18145 GCF_000390285.2 Anoplophora glabripennis
AGGGAACCCTGATACCGTTCGAAAGAGAATAAAATTGTGTATCAGAATATAGAAAAACATACAGGGTGTTCCATTTATAAAAACCAACTTATGAAGGTTTGAAGTTAACTAAACTCGGCATTAAATTTCTAGCACCCTGTATGCAATTAAGTCACTTTGAAAGTATGGATGGGAAGCTTAGGGGTCTAGCTATCCCCCCTATAAATATTGTTGCTTTATCTTTCTTACCATAAAATACACATGGTGTATATACAGGGTATATACAAACGGGGTATATACAAACATGAATCCGCAAATCCACCCTACGGGAGGTAGACGCGTATGAAGATTTGAAGATGACTTTTGCCAATAACTTTTAACTGCTTTGAAGGAGAGGGATACGTTTTGGGTGATAAGTTACTACTAAGAAACATGATTATTTGTAAGGTATAACCATTTTAGAGAAAAGCCAAAATTAAACATTCGGTACTATCCATCCTTTTAAACAAATTCTCTAAAATGGCTAATTTTCAAGCATTTTGATAAGAGTACTTTTTTGCGTAAAAAAGTGCAAAAAATTATTTGTTAGTACAAAAATATCTAGAAATTAACTGAACATTTTTTTTTTGATAAAAATGTGGTCATACCCCCCGGTTTGCACGCCACGGGTTCTAATCTTGACCAACTAATACCCTCAAATAATCATGTCTCTCAATAGTAACTTATCACCCAAAACTTATCCCTCTCCCTCAAAGCAGATAAAAGTTATTGGTAAAAATCCCACAACTTACCACTGGCTTGAATCGTCTTCAATTTGGGGGTCAACAACGATTCATCTTCAAAAATAACAATAGTTTTTCCATCAAAGATATCAACAATTAAACACACCACCACCAGGCCTGGTACTACGACACTTCTCGTCGACTGCTGTCTTTTTGCCCTCTTCGTTGTGCGCAGTTACGACAAAATAATTCGTTTGGGTGGTTTACCCGCACCAATTAAAGTTATAGCAAACGAAAAAGGAATACAATAATAATGTTACAAGTTACAACTATTTTCCTACTAACTAAACTAATAATTTTAAACTAACTGTCCTAAACACATGATCTGAAGCTAGTTACTGTTTCTCTCCATTTTTTTGGAAAAAAATAAATATCTCGAAAACGCTTAATTTCAGGAATAGGGAAACTTCATAAAAGTCCACCTAAAATAACAAGTAGAATCCAAAATTGCAATAATATATAGGGTGTTCCATTTAAAATAAGCAAGTTGACGTGGACGCCATTATTTTAGTTGAGAAGGGCATGCCCAAAAACCGGTAACCCAAATTTTCAAAATTCAAATCGAAGTAGTCCCTGAAACAATTCTAATGGGCCGTCACGGTGAGACACCCTGTATTAATAAACCTGGTTACAGAAGCGCATGTTAACTTGTTGATGTTTACATTTTGTTTCAGTTCAAATATTTATAGGAAGTCTAAAATGCCCTAATTTTTATCTGTATCTCATTCGTGCATCAATTGATGGTTCTTCAAGAACTTCTTTGCACTAGTGAAGGCTTTCTGTACTTCACCACGTGATATTTTATACCACTCGTGTATTTGGGTTCGTAATCACAGTCATTACACTAGTACCTTTAGAACTTGTGCAGCATCTTTGTTTCAGTTGATGCTCTTTCAGATGATGCTTGTATTTACTTTGGAAGGGGCAGTTGTTACACTTGTATGTCTGGACCTGAGAAGGATCTTTATGTTTCAGTTGATGCTGTTTGAAAGCATTCTTGTATCTAGTTTTGTAATCGCAGTCGCCACACCCGTACATTTGAACCTGCGAAGGATCTTTATGTGTCAGTTGATGCTGTTTGAAATTACCGTTGTATTTAGTTTCGAAATCGCAGTCGTTACACCCGTACATTTGAACCTGCGAAGGATCTTTATGTTTCAGTTGATGCCTTTCGAAATGGCTCCTGTAATTAGTTTTGAAATCGCAGTCGTTACACTTGTACGCTTGAACCTGCGAAGGATCTTTATGTTTCAGTTGATGCTCTTTGAAATGACTCTTGTATTTAGTTTCATAATCGCAATCGTGACACCTGTACATCTGAACCTCTGAAGGATCTTTATGTTTCAGTTGATGCTTTTCGAGACAGCTCCTGTATTTAGTTTCGAAATCGCAGTCGTTACACCTGTACATCTGAACCTGTGAAGGATTTTTATGTTTCAGTTGATGCTGTTTCAAATATCTCTTGGATACAGTTTTGTAATTACAGTCATTACACCTGTACGTTTGAACTTGTGAAGGGTCTTTATGTTTTAGTTGATGCCGTTTCAAATATCTCTTGGATACAGTTTTGTAATTACAGTCATTACACCTGTACGTTTGAACTTGTGAAAGGTCTTTATGTTTTAGTTGATGCTGTTTGAAATTACAGTTGTATTTAGTTTCAAAATCGCAGTCATTACACTTGTACATTTGAACCTGCAAAAGATCTTTATGTTTCAGTTGGTGCCGTATCATAACACCCTTGTATTTAGTTTCGTAATCGCAATCGTTACATCTGTACATTTGAACCTGCGAAGGATCTTTGTGTTTCAGTTGGTGTCGCTTCATGTCACACTTATATTTAGTTTCATAATCGCAATCGTTACACCTGTAAATTTGAATCTGCAAAGAATCTTTATGCTTCAAAAGGTGCTTCTGAAGTAATGTCTTATTTTCAGTTTCGTACTCACACGATTCACATTTATATGCTCTCAAATTGTTCTCATGTCTCGCACAGTGTGCCGTAAAACACATCTCACTTACAGTTTCGAAGATACATTTATCACATTTGTACAATACTTTGCGCTCCTGCCTTGTTTTCACTTCTGATCCATTCTCATGTTTACATCCATCCTCTTCTTCATTTTTCAAGTCACTCTCCTCAAATGGTATATTATCGGAGATCAGGAGTGGCGTGTCCCTGGAAAAATTGCATATACAGGGTAGTTTTGAGGATCAGGTTTTAATTTTAAGGGGTTATGACCATAACTGAATCAACCGTAATACTGATGGCATAATTTTAACTTCAATGTATTTAATTTTCAGAAAAGGCATTGGCGAGTGCTATGTCACACAATAAATCCATGAACAAATTTAGATACAGATAATTTAAATACAATCTACAATATAATAAGTTTATTAAATTTTAATCAAATAATAACACCCAGAATATCACCTTTTTTTGTTTGTCAACGTGTTTTAGTTTTTGTTTTTTACCTTATCCACAAATTTCAATATACTAGTCACAAAAATTAAAGGATAAAAAGAAAATCCTTAATTTTTAGGTGATTTTCAAAAGGCTGTAACATGGCGAAAAATGTTGCTGAAGCAATAAAAAAAGCAAATTGGAGCTTGAAGGTTCTAGTTTCAGGATTTGAAAGTCAAAAATTTTTATCCTGTATCACCTTTTAGAAATCAAAAAAAATCCGTTTCTTTTTATAATTTTTGCCTCACTTTCAACAGGTCCACGCGTCCCAATATTTTTTTTTGGCAGTCTCACCTGTCATCTCTTTTAGCTTAATTCATCCTCTTTGATTTGAGCTGTTCGAGACCTTTATATGTATAATCAAATAAAAAATAACTGTCTTAGCTTTGATAATTAATTATTTGGGAAGTAATGGCGATACAAAAAATCTAAGCAGTTTTGAAAAGTTCTACTATCCTCCACAAGACGTTCTTATCGTTTTTTGATAAATTTATATTTTTCGATGCAAGAAACATGATTCCAAAATTGCTATTTGAGGATTTTTGTTAAACCTGAGATTGATACGGAAAATAAAATAACAGAATTAAATCAGAAGTGCACTTATTTAGAAAATGCAGTCCAGGATTTACAAGTTCTTAATAATAAGTTATGTAATAAAGTGGACTTTCTCGAGCAACAAGCAAGAAATTCTGGGATTCGTATAATATATGGAATCCCCATTAATAAGTCAGGAAGTCAAAAAGAAGATACAGTAACTGGAAAAGTTAACAAATCCCCTGTACTGCAGCTTGTGTTGAAAAAATCTGTAGAACTGGGAAAAATATAACTAACAGGAATGCAACGCCAATATATGTGAAATTTTCCTCTGATTATTACAGCACAGCTATCTTATGGAACACAAAAGTTCTGAAAAACTCAAAAATATTTGTCTCTAGTGACCTCACCAAAACTAGATTTGAGCTTTTAATTTCTGCTAAAGAAAAACTTGGAAAAAATAATGTGTGGAGTCTTCAAGATAAAGTCTACGTGAAGAGGAATGACAATATTCATGTCGTTTATACCAGAGAAGACTTAGATAATCAGTTGGAATAATGGGGGGCCGCTCAATAGCATCATTCATTTGATCATTTTTTTTCTCGCAACCTTTTCTTTGCATTTGTTTTTTAGGTAAGTATATTCTTAATATTATATAACTATCAGTCTTTTATTTTATTATATACATTTTTGTACCAGTTCTACTCATACAGGTACATATATTTATTTTCTTGGGTATAAGGTTCTAGTCTGATTGGCCATTAAAAAATGAAGAAGAAAACACCAGAGTACTTTTTGCTCTTAACTTTATCAAAAGGATTTTAATATTCAGAACCTAAAAATATAAATATATATTAAAAAAAAATTTAAACATGCAATTACATTACCATTAAAAATTAATTATGTTTGTACGTACCTAAACAACCAACCTTAAAAATATATTGGAGAATTTATTATTTTGTTTATCTTTTTTTCCCCTTATTTAAAGTTAACTTCAATTTGCATTTTAATTGGAATTTTGTTATAAATAATATTAATTTTGAATTATTCAATCCTGATGTGATGATACTGAAATAAGAAACAAAACGCGATAATTTGAGCAAGTTGTACGACTGGTGGCATATTTTTGTAAAAATGAAAAATGAGTCATCTAGGAGATTTATTGGAGACCAAATTTTATGTTTTCTGTACTATGTTATTTCTTTATCCNCAATCCTGATGTGATGATACTGAAATAAGAAACAAAACGCGATAATTTGAGCAAGTTGTACGACTGGTGGCATATTTTTGTAAAAATGAAAAATGAGACATCTAGGAGATTTATTGGAGACCAAATTTTATGTTTTCTGTACTTTGTTATTTCTTTATCCCCATTCCTAAAAATCAGTTTATGTAATTCTTTAATATTTTGAAAGCTCCCATACTGTGATTGTATCTATGGACCGGCTCTACTACACTCCGATATGCAGCGTTTGCAGCGAATTCAAAATAGTTGTTTTAGATTAGGGGGACATGGGATTAGAAAATTTGAACGAGGAATTACGGAGTTAATTAAGATATATAATTTTCTTAATCTTTCGTACTCTTGTAAGTTGCACTCTTTACGTTTACATCATAAAAAAGCCCTGTATACNGAATTCAAAATAGTTGTTTTAGATTAGGGGGACATGGGATTAGAAAATTTGAACGAGGAATTACGGAGTTAATTAAGATATATAATTTTCTTAATCTTTCGTACTCTTGTAAGTTGCACTCTTTACGTTTACATCATAAAAAAGCCCTGTATACTTAGATAAAAAGATTTACGAGGCTTCATAAAGCCACTTCGACGTTTAATCCTCGTTATTCACGTTTATTAGAAATTCCTCGCCACGCCACTGCCCTGTATATTAGAAGTCCTATCTATCGCGCCTGTGAAGGATATAATGCTTTGCCCGTTTGTTTCAATACATACATTTTCTTGAACTTTAAAAAAAAGNACTTCGACGTTTAATCCTCGTTATTCACGTTTATTAGAAATTCCTCGCCACGCCACTGCCCTGTATATTAGAAGTCCTATCTATCGCGCCTGTGAAGGATATAATGCTTTGCCCGTTTGTTTCAATACATACATTTTCTTGAACTTTAAAAAAAAGTTAAAGTATTTTCTTTTGGATGATTTTACTACTAGCTAATAATTTGCTGTCACTAAACTGTTTTTTAAGAAGTCGTTAGCTGTTTGGATTTTTTTTTTCCCTTAGATAGTCACTACGAGTGTTTCATTTTGATTCATATATATGTGTATCTATATTTTTTGATTTATGTTTATATTCTGTAGGGACTATGTTTAGAGATTCTATTATACTTAGGATATTTTGTGTTCTTCATTTATTTATTTTTTTTCCTGTTTATTCATACTGTTTCTAGGGGTTAAGTTGAAAAGCAGTTTTAAACTGACACTTCGCCCCTTTACAAGCTTATTATTTTCTATTTGCTTACATGTCCATGTACTTGAGCTAAATAATTGTAATAAAAGACATTTATTATTATTATTATTATTTATTATTATCATATTGAGGATGTTGTCGTTTTTTTTCATCTCAAAATAACCTATAAAACATGACAAGAGTTCAATCGGCTGCGATTTCTTTTTCATTGTGAAAAATCAATTAAAGGATAAATATTGTATTTTTAAATCATTTTCTTTAATTGCAATTGTTTCTTTGCAAAAATCTGTTCATCAAAAATTGTCATGAATAAAAAATGAAAAAATTGAAAATTAAATTCTTTTTTGGATAACTAACTATATATCAGAGCTGGGTAATTACTTGTAATTTAAAAATAGTTACAATTACAAATTACTTTTTTAAAAAAAGGAACTAATTACAATTACAAAGTATATTCTTTAAAAAAGGAATTATATTAATTTAATTACAGTTACATGGAAAATGGATTTAGCAATTACTTTTCTAATTACTTTTATGATAAAGTAAATTATAGTGACCAAACAGAGAAAAAGGAAAAAGTTAAGTTAAAAATTTAAATTAAAAGTGTTGTGTAATATTGCGTTTTATTATTTATTAGAATTGATACTAAAATGAAAAGATTATTCTTATTCATTTTCTAATATAGAATTTTTATATTTTTATTCCTAATCTAATAATTTAAACTAGTTCAGTTCATACTATAATTTTATATTATTGGTCAGGTAATTAATTCAACCCGATGCTCTTTTTTTTTGTTGTTAGTACATTTTTAGAAAATGCTAC
>NW_019417959.1:18836-28603 GCF_000390285.2 Anoplophora glabripennis
AAATAACCAAGTTTTTGGTTTTTTATTTTTATCTTTTACAAACAATATTTTTTTTTTCACGAAATTTGGTGAAAACTTGCCTATTTATGTCCCAAACACGCTGTAATTTTTTTGTTTTGAAATATTTATTTTTTCACCTTATTTTTACTTAATATCAAAAAAGCACCCTAATTTTCAATCGAAAATTCTCACGTCAAAATATCTGCTTTTTTAAAAACGTCGGTGGGCTTTTTCTTCGTTGAAATCTCTACTTTCTGATGGTGCAAAAAATATATACATTACTATGGCAAGTTTTCCCAGGAAATGCAAAAAAATCTTTATAGGAAAGACTCCCCTTTCCTATAAAAACTTTATAGGAAAGACTCCCCTTAAAATTCACCAAAGAATATGAGGTTTAATTTTTGTTCACCATTTGTGAATCACCTTGTAGGTATGTTATCCTCATGGGTAAAGAGTGTTTGTGCAATAAATAGAGAATTGTGGCATATTCTTTCTATCTCTTGTATCTCTTGTATCGGTCTGTTATTGACACTAGTGATAAGGATACCTCAGTCAGCCGGAATCATTACCAGATTTGATGGTTAGGGAAGGAGATGCAGCGCCAAGCTAGGGAAGAATCCCAGCCAGCACACTGTCGTCTGTTTGACGTCATTTATATGTCCCAATTTACGTCATCAGGCCCAATAAAGTGACGTCAAATATCTGTTAAAATGACGGTCTAATGTCACATCCTACAGACGTCATATGTAAACGTAATGGTGACAGGCCCAATAAAGTGACGTCAAATATCTGTTAAAATGACGGTCTAATGTCACATCCTACAGACGTCATACGTAAACGTAATGGTGACGTGAAATATGACTAATATTGGACCAATGTAGACCCAAATAAAAACCTTATGGTACGTTATTTTGACGTACAAATAGATCCTTTTTTTGTCCCACATACGTCATAATAATTTCAAATATGACTTTAATTTGACCAATGTAGGCCCAAATAAAAACCTTATGGTACGTTATTTTGACGTACGAATACGTTCTTTTTTTATCCCACATACGTCATAATAATTCCAAATATGACTTTAATAGGACAAAAAATAGACTGCAATAAGAATTTTTTTAATTAATGAAATTAGTAGTTTTTTACCTACGCAAATAATTATTTCGATGTAAAAATTACCATTAATCTAAGGATATCAGATGCTGACTGGTTAAAAATTGTTGATATGTTCAAATATCATTTTATATGGTTTACACATAAAATACTCACCACTAGTATACCTACTTACTTATACATATAATAAATAAATTAAATTTGGTAATGTAAAGAATAAGAGATATTCACGTAATAGAAATACTGTGTTAACCCCCAAACATAAAACGCCCACCTTTACTCGTAGTTTTTCATATTTAGCCCCAAAACTGTATAATCAGTTACCAAATGAGATTAAAAATATCATTTTTATTTCAAAAAAAGATTAAAATCACTTGTTTAAGACTTACATCTTTAATTACACTAATTACATTTAACATACATATTTAATTTTGTATTTTATCACTGAAATTTGGACATCAATGATTTATTTGGCTAATTTGAGATGGGCAAATATATAATTTGTGTACCAGAAGCAGAGAACTTAGAGGCAAATACATTTATTGTTATGTAATATACATAAGATTAAGTTGAAAAGCAGCTGTAGCTGAACTTCACCTGTCATTTCACTTGTTTTATTTCTGTATGTTTGTTATCAATTTTGTAATGGAATGAATAATGATTATTATTATCTTATTGTTGAANATTTCTGAATAGCTTCGAGTTCCTCTTCACGTATGCACCTAAACTCACTCTCTACTGGGTGCATACACAATCGACATATTTTCTGACTGCAAACTAACTCACTCTTCTTTTCCTGCCTGTACACTTCTCCTAAGTCGAGCTGTAACATTTTTTCGCTATCCACATAAGGAATAATTGTGTTATCGGTATTCAAACACGTCGACTTAAATTCTAACGCTGTATTTAACTTTCTTCTGCAAACGGTACATAAAACCTCTTTGCTCTCATCATCAAATTTCTGAAAAATATGCAACTTCAGACAGCAATCTAATTATATTTCACCGACTTACCAATTTGAGCAAAAGAACATCTAGAATATCTCTGATAATGTTGTTTATCACTTCAAAACTTTCATCGGTTATATTTTTAAGGCAAAGCCTACACGACGTTTCCTTAACATCAGTCATTGTTTTAAATATAAACAGAAAATAGAACGCAGATACAAAAATACAAAGCACAAAGCCACTCGTCAGTCACTTCTAACCTTCTTGCTTCTTATTATATGACAGCATTGGCAGTTGGCAGTGTTGGCATCACAGACCACCTAGACTGGCCGTATATAATTCCAATGCACGGGTACCAGTGAATGCAAAATCCGGGGCAGTGGAATGTGGAAGGCAATCTGATCGTGCGCATCTTTAAGCAGATCCGGATTAAGTAATATTTTTACTACATTACATATTAATTTATTTAATATTTGCCTTTTCGTAGATTTTACCAAATTAAATAATTAAATAATTTGACTGACGATTTATTCGTACATCGATATACTTTTCACATTCAGGCTTTACAAGTTCTATTAAATGATTACAATTGTTAGGCAAATTATCAAATTGATGTTAATGCAAATTTTCAAATATGTTCGCATTCAGAAAGTTTTTTAATACATGATAAACAATTTTATTTTTCTGTAGCCTAGGTGTTCTGCTTTCGTTATTAAAAAATTTTATTAATTTTTCTGTTTCTTGGCATATTACTACGACATCTCGAGATGGATACCTCAAACAACCACGATCTTTAATAAAAATTAATTGACTGTGCGAATACTGTGTATTTGACATTAAACTACCCAGCCAGCACACTGTCGTCTGTTTGACGTCATTTATATGTCCCAATTTACGTCATAAGGCCCAATAAAGTGACGTCAAATATCTGTTAAAATGACGGTCTAATGTCACATCCTACAGACGTCATATGTAAACGTAATGGTGACGTGAAATATGACTAATATTGGACCAATGTAGACCCAAATAAAAACCTTATGGTACGTTATTTTGACGTACAAATAGATCCTTTTTTTGTCCCACATACGTCATAATAATTTCAAATATGACTTTAATTTGACCAATGTAGGCCCAAATAAAAACCTTATGGTACGTTATTTTGACGTACGAATACGTTCTTTTTTTATCCCACATACGTCATAATAATTCCAAATATGACTTTAATAGGACAAAAAATAGACTGCAATAAGAATTTTTTTAATTAATGAAATTAGTAGTTTTTTACCTACGCAAATAATTATTTCGATGTAAAAATTACCATTAATCTAAGGATATCAGATGCTGACTGGTTAAAAATTGTTGATATGTTCAAATATCATTTTATATGGTTTACACATAAAATACTCACCACTAGTATACCTACTTACTTATACATATAATAAATAAATTAAATTTGGTAATGTAAAGAATAAGAGATATTCACGTAATAGAAATACTGTGTTAACCCCCAAACATAAAACGCCCACCTTTACTCGTAGTTTTTCATATTTAGCCCCAAAACTGTATAATCAGTTACCAAATGAGATTAAAAATATCATTTTTATTTCAAAAAAAGATTAAAATCACTTGTTTAAGACTTACATCTTTAATTACACTAATTACATTTAACATACATATTTAATTTTGTATTTTATCACTGAAATTTGGACATCAATGATTTATTTGGCTAATTTGAGATGGGCAAATATATAATTTGTGTACCAGAAGCAGAGAACTTAGAGGCAAATACATTTATTGTTATGTAATATACATAAGATTAAGTTGAAAAGCAGCTGTAGCTGAACTTCACCTGTCATTTCACTTGTTTTATTTCTGTATGTTTGTTATCAATTTTGTAATGGAATGAATAATGATTATTATTATCTTATTGTTGAAGAAAAGTTTTTCTGGAGAAGTAGGTACATATGTAAAAATGCAGTTGTGGTATCATACCAGACTAACCCAAATTTCAAAATATTTTATTTTTGTATTAGAAAAACAGTTAAATTAATACTTACCTTAAAAATATGTACCTATTGCCAAGTGTCTTTAATGTATTGAAAAAATCGCTAATATAATTTCTGAAAATTATTACTACAGAAAGAATTGAAAAATATATTGAAAATTATATACCATCAAGTAATCAAAATAAATAATTCATTTTTGTAGCTTTTACATATCTTTATCTAGATTACTTTTTGGCCATGCCAACAAATATCCTATGTGGTATGAGAAACTAGCAATCGAATATTTTAATTTTGTTTCTTATGTAATAATCAAGGCAGGCTTATGTTTAGTAAGTTTTAATTTCATTTATTGTCTATCATTATGTGAATATACATAATATTTTGATACTTGGTTTAACCCACATAGAAGTGTGGTTTAACCAATATAATTTTTACAATTTTTTTTTAAAGTAGGTACTTAAGTCGCAGAGATAAAATATGTTAACATAGGCAACAAAAAAACTCACTTCTTGAAAAAAAACTTTATTTTTTTTTTAACTTGTGCACATAAAACTAACATTCTAACTAGACAGGGTCTCCACTTTTAATCGGGACAATTTAATAGATGATGCAAAAATATAATAGAAAAAAAGGAGAACATGTATTAAATACATGTTTTGTTTTTAAAACTTTATTTTGGAGATACAGGTTGTTATAGTTAATAAAAAAATATATTTCTTTCAAATATGTCAAAAACTACTTGGCCGATTACCTTGATAAAACTTGGGCACGTGTTAATAGTAATAGGGACTTAATTTGATGTACTAAGATTTAATTTAATTATTCTAGGGGCGGCGCTGGGGCATCTTAACTATTATATTACAATTAATAAAAATTTGAGCACTCCACTATTTTATTATAAGTTTGGTATTATTTCTAGGATCGAATAATTAAATATACAATTCATTCGTCTATTTTGCTTATGTTTTGAAAAAAAAAGTAAGATTCGTTTATCAGTCAGCTCCTAGAAAAATGAATTTAATTTCATTAATATAATAAACACATTTATTAATTTTTCTCGAAATGTAAGCAAAATAAACAAAACATGCAAGACAAAAAAAATGTTTTTAATTACTCCATCTAAATATAATTTAATCATACACAAAAAGCAGTGGCGTGCCCAAATTTGTGTTTAAAATATCTAGTTAGGATGCTCTAACACTGCCCCACTGGGAAAATTAAATTAAATCTAATTGCATCGAATTACTTACTTATTACTAAAAACGTGCAAAATTTTATGTCTAGTAGTTTTTCAGATATTTGAATATGTTTTTTTTTTATTAACTGTAACACCCTATACCTCAAAAACACAGCTTTAAAAACAAATAATTTATATGAACTTTATGAGTTTTATCACCTATTAAATCCCCATTAAAACCTGAGACACCCTATACGTATACAACTTAACTTTTAATTTCAACTTAACATTAATGTTAACCGTGAATATAGCAAATAAATATTATGAATATTGGTGAATGTAAATTTTAAAAAAATATTGACAATAATGCTGAATTTAAAACTAAACTACATTAAAACAAAGTATATGTACTATAGAAATAAATCTATCTACATATAAACATGTATTGATTAATCCTTTTCAGGTTACCTACATATTTTCATGTAAAGTATGGATTATTGGAAAACATATGAGATTATCGTTAAGATTATCAGAAATTGTGAAAGACGGCTAAATAAACATGCATTGCAAACCTAAAGAAATTGTCGGAAAACGACAGTTTTATAGAAGAGTTTCTGCTAGTGTTCATAATGCATTACAGAATACTACTCAAAAAAAAAAAAATTCATCGGATTTAATAACAATGTTCTTGGTAGGTCCTCTACAATTATTTTTAATAATACTTCAAGTGAAAGTAATGGTTCCAGTTGTGTTAACCCATCTGTTGAAAATGCAATCTTCAATTTAAATGAAATTAATTATGACTTGCATGTCAATGACCATAATTATAAAATAATGCACAATAACCTATTCAGAAATACTGATTCGTTCTGGAGCATGTTTCAACCAAACTTTTATTATGTCTTCGACATCTTTATCTGAAGTCCCTGAATGCGATATTTTAACAGCTTCTAAAAATTCAAATATTTATCACACATTTCTTTTAATTATATATTTTTTTGATATTAGCTTTTGTGTTTTTTACTTTAGTTTAAAATTTATTAAGCCAATTCAAATTAAGTCTAAACATGTTTCCTAATACATTTTCACCAAATGAAGTCATACATCTTTGACACCTATATCTAGGTAAGTTAAAAAGCAACTTCAAAGACAAACTTTAACGGTTGCAGTAATTATTACCAGAGAATTAAAACATATTCACCAGTATGAATTTGAATTAACTTAATGGCTTTCTTTAGGAAAAAGTAAAACAATTATCACACACTATATAAAATTTACGTAGTTTAATATCTATTATTAAGTATGTACTTACGAACAATAATGCTGCATAAAGTAAAGTGACAAAAAGCTTCCTTCTCTGTCCTTTTCCCATAAAAATTGTAATTTTTTGCAGCTTCGTCACTTAGAATGTACTTGAAGATTCTGTTTGTTCTATTAGTAGCATCTTTTCCTCCAAGACTTGATAAATAGGAGCACTGAAAAAAAGAATAATTTGAATGTTACATTAATAAATAAAAGTGTATCAGTAGTTCATACAATTGAATAATGTACACTTTCCGGGCTGTTTTGGTTGACATTTTGCCATACTTAACAGATGGTATTTTTAGTGCTTCTTGTATCTTGAGCTGCCACTCGAGATACGAGAAGCACTGAAGATGCCATCTGTTAAATATGGAGAAACATTTGTAGTTAAGCATCGATCCAGCAAAACAGTTTAGAAAGTGTACATCGTTCAAAAATGTATCACTTATTACCAAGCAATCAGCAATTTCAGTATTTTCTCTAAGTATCTCATCCAAAATTTTCAAATTATTATCTGTATCTACAGGAAATTTAACTGGTAGATCCGGAAAACTTGACTTTTCCCTTGTCTTTTCCTGCTTTGAAATTGTTACTAATATCTGTTTATTTTGTTCTTCAATATGTAACTCAATATATCTTTCTTGCAACTGAACTGAAAATATTTTTTTATTAACACTGACTATAAATAAATTTATTATGTGAAAAAAAAAAAACGACCTAAGAAATTACTTACTCAATTTTTCTATATTTTCATTATTTTCCTTATCGGTTGATAAAATAATATCTCCTGTTCTATGAAATAATATATTTTTGTTACCCAAACATAAATTTTCCTTAATTGTTTGGGACGTCAAAATAGAAGATGAAAGCCTAGATGTGCCTGATAAAATATATTTCCGTTATAATATTTGCAACATTAAAAATAGGCACTACAGTACACAAATATTTAATAACTATAAATAGATATAATTTTTAATACTATGCTACCCTTGCCCAGAATTAAAAATTGTATGTTAACAGCGAAAAACTATTTTATGTATGTAACAACTGTCAACAAAATCTTTGAATGTCGACAGTATTGATAGATTTTATAGCAAATAGTTTTAAAACTTTAGATAGGTAATCTTGAAAGCAATTGCAAATACTTAGGTAGTTGTATGGTAAACCATGAGTCATTTTTATTATCTACTTTCCTAGATTATTAATGCATGTTTTCTATTTTTAATAGTACTAATAATAATAATAATAATAATAATAATAATAATAATAATCTTCATACTTACCGCTGGAATAAAAACACCGTGCCACATTATACAATTTCCACATTTCAGGATCAACTTTTTCCCCCTTTTTAATGGGTTTGCTGCTTATATGGTGGCTAATATACCTCCGTTTTTCTAGGAGTGATCCAGTCTTTGTGGACGATAGATACCTCACCACCATCACAGTCTGAAAATTCTATAAGCACAAACGTCATAAATCACGAACAAGTTGCAAATATAGGCATCAACAATCAACAAAATGTCTATAATCTGTGTGCAACAATGCAACAAATCAACATGGCAATGTACGTAGTGCCTAGTAAATAACGAAAACGGGAATGATGTGATGACGACGTCACCGTCTCGGGACGGCATTGGATGATGTATACAGCAGACATAACGATTCGCTGAATCTAGTGGCATGATCGTAAAACAACCAATAAGATTTTATTTCTGCTGACTGGGAAAGGAGGGAATTACAAATTAAATGGTATTGATATTGTTTCGCAATAAACGCAAATATAATCTGAGATTTTTAGAATTTTATCACGATTAAACAAAATAAACACCTATATACAAAATACTTAAAATAGTGGATAGGTATTAGGTGAAATTGTTGTATATTTAGTAAAGCCATATAATCAATTATAAAAATTGTATCATCTCATCGATGTAATCAAAGAATTATGATTTTTAGGAGACAATACACATATAAATGACATCTACCGAATTATAGAAGAAATAAAACATTTGTAATATATAAGTTAAAAATGACGTCTAAGTAACACCTTTATAAATTACTTTCTATGAAATAAAAATTCTCCCTTTTCTAGATTTTATTTAAGTACGTCATTGACATAAAAATGGACGTCATAATAACGTACAATTTAAGAGTTTATTACTACTATTTATTTTCATTTATGTATTTCAATGTGTTTAGAGGAGGTAAATATTACAGTACCGCTGGTTGTCTAAAAATTATTTTGACTTATTTTCATATCAATTAGGGTTGCGGTCGTTGCGGATCCTTTCCAATTTCATTATTTGGGACCTAAAACATAATTTTAACATCCATTAATATATACCTATAGAAATATATAACTTAAAGTTGACGTCTAAACAACGTCATCATAAATGACGGATTTCCATATGTCATAAAATATCGTTTTTTTTTTAATGTCTAGATTTAATTAATATATGACTTAAAAATGATGTCATAATAACGAACAATATATGACGTACTTTCTACGTCATAAAATAAGACGTTTTTTTGACTTTGTCCTTAGATTTCATTGATATATGACTTAAAAATTATGTCATAATAACGTACAAACTAAGACGTCTCTATGGCGTCACAAATATGACGTAATTTTGACGTCCTTTATATGGCTACTGACGTCGTAGACCAATAATGACGCTAAACTGTCGTCTGGTGACGTCAAATTAACGGCAATGTGCTGGCTGGGAAGTGCCTAACAACTTTTTGTATAGGTTTTTGTAAAATGTAGAGTAAAATGAATTTCGCCTTCTCTGGACGATGTAAGACATGGGAAGATTGCAGATAAAGACAAAATTCTCTCAACTTTAGAAGATTCGAAGGATGCTACAAATGAAGATTTTTCATCTGATGATGATTCTTTTCTTTTATGAAAACACTGCAATTTTATATTACAACTTTGGCACGGGATTCAAATAAATTACACCCGATACTTATTTAACGGTATATATGAATAATCTAATATGTCATTTAATTTTTACATCTTCTTCATGCTTGATAAATGTGACATTTTGTATTTCATAATCTTTTAATTCTTAACCTACCCGGAAAATCCCTATTTACAAAATATTTCTACTTCTGAAATGGCTATATTAAATCCTACGTCGAATTTTGTAATTCTGACTCCAAATTCGTAATCAGCGATTCCAAAATTGTAAAAAAGATTTTTTTCCTTATTAAGCG
>NW_019417960.1:0-16976 GCF_000390285.2 Anoplophora glabripennis
TTTATTGAATACCTGGACTTAATTATTTGTAAAATATACTGCTAGAATTATGAAACCGCATAATTAATAAATTAGGAACATATAAGCACATGTCAGACACCACTAATATGTCACTAACCTAGCACTCATTTGTGAGGACAATTTGAGTACGATTTAAGTGACTCATTGAATTAGAATTGTTTATGAATACGATTAGGGTGAGTTTAGTATGAGATAAGTGTAAGCGGAACTTTAGTGAGATCTATGAATTAGGGCCTTAGTACTTTAGAATTTCGACATCACTGAATATTTTGGAAATCAGATAAGGTAGACTAGTTATCTATTATTATTATAGAAGACGTTAGATACATCGTTATTCACTTCAATAACCCTATTTCAATATTACATAGTACTACCGCTACTGTACTTTCTACATCTTTTTTTTCAAGCGAAAATTATTAAATTTACTTAACCATTT
Organism: Anoplophora glabripennis; assembly: GCF_000390285.2. Lineage (NCBI taxonomy): Eukaryota > Metazoa > Arthropoda > Insecta > Coleoptera > Cerambycidae > Anoplophora > Anoplophora glabripennis. The sequence goes on from NW_019417960.1 coordinate 458, forward strand.
TCAGTAACGATAAATTATAATACAGATTTCTTAGTGCCTTTTCACCCGTGCTGGAACCAGCACTAGCGTATTATTTAAGAACGAGTATTTTTTGCACGTTTTAAAACTAGTTCAACGAGCAACACCCAATCCGTACTAGTGGCTACCTAGTTTCGACAGTGTGAGAAGGCACTAATGCAAAAATTAGAACCTATTTATTTACAAAATATACAGAAGGGACTTTTCCGATAAAACAGGTAAATAAATTTCATTAGGATGTAAATTACTTTAATTTTATGTATAAAATTGAAGAAGAAGTGATATCATAACAGATATCGTCGTTGTGCCTTCAAAATGCAACATATGAATTTTATCAAATTGTTCAGTGTATCACTTTTTTTTAAAATAACAACAATTATTTTTCATTTTACCGCGGACAGTCACAATTCTGTAGAAAATAAGATGATTGTTTTATGCCAGATTATGCGGTTTGATGTTGTTTATTGAACGTGCAGTATATAACGCGTTTTGCGCAAAATATCGCATTTTGAAGGTGCAACCACGATATATAAAACTGTTAGCTCTAACTGTTCTCATGGATAAAATAATAATGAAGAATTGATTAATGAATATATTACCAAAATGTCATCATTTCAGAAACCGATAAAAGTATGTTGTGGCTGGTTGATAGATATACTTTCAATATGCTATTTGAGATTCTGGGAAAATGTACAGATCTAACTTTTCCAGTGTACAAGTGAATAAAAATTTTCAAATGTGGGAATTTTAATTCTTCAATGTACATGGTGCAAGAAGTTTGACTGCCATTACTTCAGAATGAGATAAAGTAATCATAAATGAACAAAAAAGTTGTATATTACAGGGGCGTAAGATTAGCAGTTTTCAAAATACAGCGAGTATTAATATTGGGGAGTTTCATCACAACGTGACAACAGCGCTTAACCTAACGCTACACAGCTGGTGCATACCACGTGTGAATGCGTACGGAAAAAATGTAAACAACTATTATTATGAAACATTTAGTAAATTATATCGATTTTATAGGACGAAGATCGTGTTGTGCTTAAATTTTAGTAATTATGAATCTCTTAAAACAGGAACTTCTCTTTTAATCAGATTATGGATTTAAAAAATATATAGGTACTTTACCCAAAGATTCACGTCATCCAAATAATCATAGGTATTAAAAATAATTTAAGTACTTACCAAAAAGCAAAATTCGGTAATTTTTAAACGCACAAGTACAAAACAAACTACAACATTATGCTCAAAATGTCCACCACCATTTTCGATGCACGCGCGACAGCTTCGAATCCAATTTTGGCACTCTCGCTGGAAAACACCTCAAGAAAAGGAAATAGTGGTACGCAAAAAACACTCAGATACGGTCCAATTCCAGATACCAAATGAACTGCGAATTGCTGGACAGCTTAGTACCTCGTGTTATCCGCCGCGCCGTTGTCACATTGCTCGATATGAAATTTATCATATTTTAAATTTATTACAACGCTAATTATTTTTTAGAATTAAGAAGTTCAAAAAAGTGATAAACATTGTATTTTGTAGTATTATATTCATTAATTAATCGAACTTTTGTACATCAAGTTGGAGATTTTAATAATGTTTTTCTCGGAAATGATTATGTTTAGGACCCATGTCATATAAGGTTTTTTTTATTTATTTTAATGTATTCTATCGCCTGTTAAAATTAAGCCAGTCAAACTTGTAACACCCTGTATATAAAAATGAAATAAGAAATCATGATATTATAAACAAAAAAAGAAAACAGGAAAATATTAGCTTTAACTGTCGTTGTTGTTAAAGGCCGATTAAAACAATGTGTCACTAGAATTTCATTCTTAATACAAAAGTTGAGGAAAGTGCGAGAAAAAAATCAAATTATTTTTCTTGTTGGTTCATGTACTTCCAGTACGCTATATTGGTTCATGTACTTCCAGTACGCTATATAAAATAGCAGAAAATATGTACAAGGTGATCATTTCGGAGGGGCCATAAAGGAATAGGAATTTTTGTAGTATGATCCTTGAGTTTTGGAATTATGACTGCAAGAGACTTAAAAATAAATTAATTTATACAAATAGCTCGTTAGCTATATCAAAAGTTTGCTTTTACAGAAAATTAAAAAATTACACCGTATATTCCCAAATTTTGATCTAGGATCTTTTTACTCGCCTTTGCACCACTTTACTGTTTCAGTATAAGCAGATCATCATGAAACACCTTGTATGAAAGAAATTAAGTGGTTGCAAACAAAACTAACTGTGAGAAATAATGACTATGTTCTTCTTACAGTTTAATTAGCTCGCTAATTTTTAAATTCGATATAAGTTCTTTAATCATAGTTTTAAATTCTTGATCAAAATTAATAAAAATTGAAAAATGTTTCAGGCTGTGGATATCATTTAGACCTATTCATCTTGTCAATTTTAATCCAAATATGCTCTGTGATGGGTTTGCCGTGGTTTGTGGCAGCTACGGTACTCTCCATAAACCATGTGAATTCTTTGAAACTGGAATCTGAATGTGCAGCTCCAGGAGATAAACCCCAGTTCTTGGGGGTCAGAGAGCAAAGGGTTACCCACATACTGATATTCTTGTCCATAGGTCTCTCTGTCTTCTTAACGCCTATGCTAGGTCACATCCCCATGCCGGTGCTTTTTGGGGTGTTCTTGTATATGGGGGTTGCATCTCTCAAGGGTTTGCAATTCTTTGACAGGATACTCATTATGTTCATGCCAAATAAGTACCAACCGGATTACATGTTCTTGAGACAGGTAAGACGAGAAAATCGTGTAAATACAGCAACGACATTGCTCCAAATTTTCAGAACAGAGTTGAAAGGAAAGCAAGATTTTTTTGTTAAAACTATTTCTAACGGCTCGAAACATTGTTTTTGATAAATTACTCAAGAACCATTAAAGATATACTTGGTACAGTAAAGTAATTTCGTATTAGCTCCCTCTATATAAAATTTGAACAAAAACTACCAAGTGTCATGGGAATTGAAGGAGGCCTAAAACATCAAAGATAAAGTTATTGACTGTTGAGGATAATGTGCGATTAAACCTTTTATACCTTTCATATAACGCAATGATTACGAATCATCATCATGATAATACTACAAACTCCTTGACTACTAAACAGAGTTTCCTCTTAAAACTGATTCTTCTGAAGATCAACTAACATCAGCAATACGAAAGAACGTCGCAAATAAAAGTTGCACCAAGTCAATTTATTCACATTTTGAAAGTATTTTTTATAGAAAGACATATAAAGACAACATATCTTTAATAAACTAGAGAGAAAATAATTTTATATCGGCTTGTATCATATTTAACATACGGTTCCAGTAAAAGTTCTGAGATCCGTAATTATTTACATTTTGCAAAACATAAATTAAAAATAAATAAATAACTGAATGAACTCTGAAACGTAATACTTAAACTTAATATTTATTTATTAAAATAGCCCTTAAGTTCAAGGAGAATATCGAAGATTCGGATGTTCCATTTGAGAAAATTAAATTAGAGAACGCTCACAGAACATAGGACATCCTGATGAAAATAGTTTTAACATTTTGGAATTGATTTGGGGTAAATTTAATTTGAGACATTTTTTGTATTACTGAGTTACATAAGCTTCGGAATAATATGTTTAAAATGGAACATTTTGAATTTAAAAGCCAATTATCTTGCCTTCAATTTACCGCTACTAGAAGAATATAACCACATAAAAAAATTAATTTTGGAAATCGGCCAACGCCATCCTAAATACGGAGGTGTTCCGACTTTAAAAATTTACAACCTAAACTTATGTGAAATAGTGTATATGTATTTTTAGCGGTGGATTTAACCATGTATTTCATGTCCAATCTTTGAAGAATGATAGATTCCCTGGATTGTTTGGAAAAAATTATTACTTCAATTTTCTTATTTCCATGAACGCAATTATTTCTGAAAATTTGTTGCAATATACCTAGCTGTTGTACAAAACTAATTAAAAATTATCGGAAAATTTGTAATCGAATAATAATTATCCTTAATGTTATGTTTTAGGTTCCTATCAAGAAAGTACATATATTCACCATCATCCAACTGACCTGTTTGATCTGCCTGTGGATGGTCAAATCCTTTAGTCAGACTTCGATATTGTTCCCGCTGATGTTGGTAGTAATGATTGGCATAAGAAAATCGTTAGATTTCATCTTTACCAGAAGAGAGTTAAAAATTTTGGATGACGTCATGCCCGAGATGTCGAAACGGCATCAACTGGAAAACGCAGAGGTGGGGGTTGGTGCTAAATTTGCTAGATTCTTTTTAGGCCCGAAATTGATTAAGGAAAAGGAATATGTAAAATGTGTTCAGACCATAAAGTAAATTTATTTTGGTACCATTAACAGTATAATAATAGAATACAAATGCAAAATGGGTATTATGAAAATGTATAATTAAATATACAGGAAAAAGTATAAGTATTCAGAATTATAGGTTTTTTTAATAAATTATTATCAATACTCTCTTATAAATGTGTCAAAATAAAGATATTCCTTTTTTTCTTGCGTTTCTGGGGTCATTTCTTATTAAAAATGTAATGTCTTAAAAATAACATACCTAAGAAAACCTGCAAGTAGCATCTCTAACTAAATACATTGCAGATTTGAAACATGTTTTATTGAAGGCAAAATAATAGGAATAATATTATTAATTAGCAGTATTGTCAGTCAAACTGCAATAGTACAAGGTGTCCCAATATTCCGTGTACATCACAGATTTGTGTGGTCAAAATAAACGATTTATCTAAATTTACGTCTCTCTAAAAATTAAAATGCTTTGTCCAGTTTAAATAAAATTTTGGACATTAGTACTTGCGTATTGATGTCACTTTTTGACATAGTAACCTAACTAACTGTTTTCATAGAAATGGGGAAAAACCCTCACATCTAAGCAAATAAGCTAATTTTTTTTGCTGGTTTCATTGCAACTTCAGTTTTTTTATCAGAAAGGCGATCGTTCTTTGCGGTTTTTTTTTAATTTTATTAATAATGAAAAAAGGATTTGAATTTCTGTGATTATTCTTGTGTGACGAGCATTGAATTAGAGGAAAAATTATTAAGTATATTTATTTATTTTACTTAACCGGTAGTGAAAATAGTGATCATTTTCGTGGAAAAGGAGTATAAACTTTATTGTTATTTCATTTTTAGAATCAAATAAATTAATAACGTTAAAAGAACTCAGACGATTTCCCCCATATAGCCTAGCCCGAGAACAACAACGGCATGTCAGAGATTCCTAAGTAAGGTTAAGAAAGTGCATAAATGCACAGTAAGGCTGTAACGACTATGTACATAGGCCACGGCATAATAACCTGAAACCCCATGATATTTTAATTAAAAAAAATAAATTAATAAAACCATGGGGTTACTTTCCGCATCTAGTGACATTAGGTTATTATGTCAAAAAGTAATATCTATAAGCACGTGCTAACATACCAAATTTAATTTAATTCGGACAATGCGTTTCAAAGTTATTTGATAATTTTTGCAATCTTTAAAGCCTTTTAGCAGTTAAACTAGACAATTTTGGAAAAAGATATTTAGTATTATTTCAAAGAAGAATCTTTTAAATATAAGACATACCTGGCTATATGCCATTTTAATATAATTCATTTCTATTTTTTGCATTTTTTCTTCAAATTTCTATTTCGTTTTGAGATTTTTTATAAAAGAAATTCCAAAAAATGAGATTTTTTTAGGGTTTCCAGTTTTAATTAATAAAAAATGACAGCATAAACAATAGAAACAAATGCTATTAGTTGCCTCCCCTTTGATTCCATATGATATCTGATTTAACACTTGATATTTGTAGACCCTGATTATTTAGTTAGGCAATACCTTATACTTAGATAATAAACTCAGGAAAAGAAAATGTCATTAAAATATAAAGAAAGCTTATTTATCACCCTTTTTATAAACAAAAATTGCTCTTCCTTAAAATTACCTCATTTTTGTTTTTTAAACAACTATTGTTAATCACAAATGAAAAAGTTACACTTAGTATGTTTTCCTGGTTACTGAGTATTTTCTGAAATGGCAAAATTACTAATAAGTTAATTAAATGCAAACATGTATTCCCGATAATGTTATTCCTTGTTCATTTTGATTAATTGATACAATTCGTGTCAATAGATAATTGTGATAATCTTTGCGAGTACCTATAATAGATACTTTAGCAAAATATACACGCATATATGTTATATAGAAATAATATAGTTACTTACAATAACATTCCATCCGCTTGTTATCCTTATTGTTAGTTACATTTAATTTATATTTTATAGTATTGTTTATTTAAATAAATTATTATCATTATATTATGTTTTTTCATTTATTTATTTGCTGCACATACTAGCTAACTTCAGTGTCAGTCTCATTTATACACATCAGAGCATTACACACATTTAAAATCAGTGTCACAAAAGTTATTTTTATATTTCATTTATGATCACTAATGTACAAATTGTCTCTGAAAAGCATGTTCCAGCAAGCACTATAATTTCTCGAACCAGACAATAAAACATTTAGACCAACTCATTCAATTAAGAAACATTTAGATAAAAATAATTTACATACTTTGTTAGGATCAATGATACGATACTGTATATGTATATTATGGAGTGGCCTAGATAAAACTTTATTATACAGGGTGTTTCAGAAAGACCTCCCTCAGGGGAGTGATAGTACGACAAAAAATAAGAATGAATATGAAGAAACTGAAGTTTTTCAGTTAGAAAATTATTTATGTATAATTTTCAAATTTACGTTTTCTAATACAACATTAATTTTTAATGATTATATTAATTAACATAATAGTTTATATTACATCTACATAATAGGGTGTTACATCGATTCCAGATATAATAAATAGAACCCATCTTTGAGGCAAATCTTAAACGGTCATAATACCCTTAGAGTAGGTATATAAGTTTATCTACATTGCCTTTCTTCTTTTTTAGCACCAAAAATTGTGCTAAGTATCTTATTTGTAAACTAAACCTAAAACATAAATCTGTCGGACAAATTATTTAAAAGAAAATGTTATAAAATGTGTACTTATAGAAAATATTACATGCATCCCTACATATAGTACTTTCTTAGATATTCAAAGAGAATATATTAATCTCAGGTAGTTATGCACTATTAAGAAGCTTCTAGTAAAATAGCTAGAAACAGTGTGCTGTACAACATTGAGAGAGCTACATCTCAACAGACATTGACTTTTGTATATAGGTAAGTTTTCATCCCAGGAATCTATGTTGACCTGTTGGTACATGCATTTCTGTAATACCCTGTATATTTAACAGTTTGCTACTCTGAAAATAACTATGAAAAACTTAAAATTTGATAATCTAATTCAATTTTTTTTTCATAAAATAAAATCATGTGAACATATAACTTGAAAAATATATTAGGTACCTATGCATAATATACCTAGTTAAATATATTTTCTCCAAAACTAAAATGGTATTCTTATACTTACCCAAAATCTATTTATTACACATTTTCTGATCATCTTCTACTTTTCAGTTACTTATCGCTTACTTTTAAATTTATTTGTATTAAACTATTTCTTAATTGTTGCATGAACAACACATTTAAGTGATTGCAAAAGTAAAAATATATTTTCTACACCATTACAACTTTCTTTGATATTGCAAAAAAGGTATCTAGGAATTGAAGCCATGATGTAGCTATACAAGGCGTCATAACGTTCCGTGTACATGAGGCAGTCACAAAATCAAAATAGAACGGTATAACTAAACTTATTTGCATTCAAAGTTACTTCGTTTAGCCACCAGAGGGCAGCATAACTTTCAGAAAAAATTGTTTTTCTTTTCGAGTTACTGTAAAACGATGTGTGCAATTTATTCAATGAAATTAATAATACCAGTAGTTGTGTAGAGATGTCACTTTTTAACATAGTAACTGAATACCGAGGGAACTGAATTTACAGAAATTTTAAATATACCCTCAGTTCTTATTTTTTTTCTGTCTTATAAATTATTTTCTGTAACGGTTTTCGCATAATTAATTATGTACTTTATTAGAAATCAACTCATTTTCGGTTTAATGTTAAATAATGCTTGGAAACTTGTCTAAATATTCATAAATATCAGTGGCGGTTTTACCATAAGAGCAGCGGAGCTGCAGAACACATAAAATTTTATGTATTTAATCATATTAAATATCAACAAAATATTTAAAGAATCCAAATGTACTCGCGCTAAAATAAATCTAGGAGCTTATATTATTATTTATTACGACGCGAGCTACGCTCCTTAATATATGCAACCTCATATACAAAATGTGTGCACAGCGAACAATTAGATGCATCCCTTGTTTTTATTGGCTAATCAGGCACGTGACCCAGTACATTTTTATATGCGCTTATGTGGCTGCAACAACGACAGCCACTGCTGCAGTAAATGCAGTAATATTTCGTACGTGGTATGTGGTGGTTTATTTCTACGAGCGGCACGTGTGAATATTTTCGTTTAGGCGTCTACGGATATTATAGTTATTAAACTGAATAGCGTTTCGTTTTTACAAAAAACTTTACTTGGTTCTCTGTCTTATGAGGATAAACTAAAAATAAAAGAATTAGGTGGTCCAACACCACAATTAAATATTGAAGTTAGTGGAACAAGCCGAAGTAAAAGTTATAAAAGACAATTTAACAATCATGTATACACAGAAGCAGAGTGAGTGTGCGGGTGTGATATAAAAAATACACTGTTTTGTTTTCCGTGCTTACTTTTCGGTGAGGATAAAGCATGGACGATATACAGTGTGAAAGATTTAAGTCATTTAAGTCATTAGGTAAAATAAACATAAGAAGTCAGTTAGATAATATACGAAAAATCGTTATGTATTATCTAAAATCATAGATTGAATAACATTTTGCGAAGCTTTCGAATTAGCACTTCGTCGACACGACGAGACAGAAAATTCAGACAACCCTGATGTGTTTCGTGGACTCATAAATTTTAGTGCAGATCTTGACGACATATTAAAAGAACATCTAGCCACATGGGTATGACCGGGATTTTCTGTGATTGTACCGGGAATTAGTTGTATGGTCCCGGATTTCGGATTTGCACGTATAACCCCCGGAATATAATATATAAACATATATATAAAAAAAAGATAAAGAAAAAATCATAACACGGCGAGGAAAATTAAAATTCGTTGAATCATTGGTAAACTTCACAAACGATTTTTTTGTTTATAAACAATATTCAATAATTTAATAAAATTTATTTAGTTTATTCCAATTTATTTATACCGTCAGTAGGTAATTCGTAATTAGATATTTCAAAAAGGTATCAATTTCAAAAATCGTTCTTGTGAAAATCTGTATTTTTGTATAAATGGATTGTTCCTTGAAATTCAGAAGTGCCAGGAAAACGCGTGACCTTGAAAATTTTAAAAGTTTTTTGCCTGCGGCGCCATTTAGAGACTCTCCGGGCACTTAATATCCCGGAATTCAATTCAGCAAATGTAACAACCCTAAGCAGAACACATTCAATCAATGTTCACGCGCCGCCACTGATAAATATTATATTCATAAATATTATCAAAAATTAACAACAACTCAATGAAAAAAGAAAAAATAAGTGTAATCAACATAGATTGCTTTCATTCTGTAAATTGAAACTTAATCAAATTTAAATCTGTATGATTATGCTTATTTCAAACACATTAAAACAGTCTAATTTGATCATGACAAGCTATTGTTAAAAAATTTTAAAAAAGGAAAACGTGAAACGAATTATCTTTTATGCTGATTTACGAATTACTGAAAATGGTTAGCAATAATTTTTATGAAAATATATTTGATTACAAATTTTTTAACTGCATCAGGCACTTTTGTATTTTCATTCAAATAAATCAAAGTTCGTATTGATAATGCATATGATTAGTATCAACTTAATAACATAACTAATTACGAGAAAACCGCTCAGAAATAAAAAAGAAATAAAATTAAAATTGAAGACTTAAAAAAACATTTATCTTTATGGTAAACTAAAATGTCCGCTTAAGAGTAGTTATATGCTTCACATTTTTATAAAAGTGGTTACTTAAGTTAAAACTTCAAAAAGTGATGAAACAACTTTCTATGGTGTATTTTGATCCAAGATATGTGGGACATTGAAACAACTTGTATTTCTGACCGGTACAATAACTTCTAGAAATAAAATTAATTAACTACATAGAAGCTCTATTTCTATTTACTATACCTAATTGAAGAATTTGAACACTTTATGCAAAACGAAAAAACTTTCAAATGAACTACGTATTACTAAAGAATGAATGTAATAATGATGAGATTGATGTTAAATATTCATCTAAGGGCCAGTCCAGATTTACAAACAATGCCCAACATTAAACTAATGCCCAGAAACATTTGGCCTGAACAAAAATGAATTAATGAAATATTTTTTGTTTGCCACTGAATAAACAATTAAGGGCAAAAATAATCTGATATTATATAAGAACATGTGGTTACAGAGATTATATGCAATGCAATGCTGCCAACCAAATATCAGTAAATATCTACTAAAGAACGTAATTCAAAAAGTTCGGTTATTTTCTGAACAGACCTCGTATGTCCACACTAGTTGTTTGGGAACAACAACTATTAAAACTTTTATCTACGACTATTTAATAATAGACGCATTATAATTGTGATAGTAAGTACATAATGTAACTCATATTACACACCCGTGGAATATGAGTTTCATATTCCACAGGTGTGGAATATGAATTTTTATACGTATCCCTTATAGCTTCTGACCAAATTTTGCCATTACCAATAAGACCAGTGATGTAAATATTAATACTACGAAAACACCTCCAACCATACATTTTAATAATTGTCATAACCTTACAATTAATTTTATAAATAAATAAACTTTAGTTGCCCTAGTAACAGCAATCCAATCATACGCTAATTTTAAATAATTCATTATAAAAATTTCTAATTTTAAATAAATGTTTCCCAATCTACAAATTATTATTATTTTTAAACAATATGATGAGTGAGTAGTCGTAGATAAAGTATAGTAGTTGCCTCGCGTATAATGGCTATATTACACTCGCCTACGGCTCGTGTAATATAGCCTACATTATACGCTCGTTAAATAATATACTATTGTTTTGCATAAATATATTTGTATAGATGGTTTTATACAAACGTTTGCAAGCAATTTTTAAAAAGTTATTTACACGTACAAGTATATGTTGTACGTTTGCGGGCAAAAGCACGCGAATGTAGATTTGGATTAGACTTTAGAATAGAAATTTACCAGTTTTGAAAATTCGTTTTATATAAAGTTATGGAATATAAAGTTTTCATTACAAACTGATATATTAGAAGAGTTTGAATACCAATGTAGGCATAATTAATATAAAATATTTTAAGGAGGTCAACAGGTTCATACGAATACATTTCTGGGTTTGATGTTTGAAGTATGTTTCACAAATCTTTAGGTCGAGCCAGAAAAACAACCCTTAGACATACAAAATTCGGCTGGTAATTTGAAAATTCCATTAGCGAATGGAAATGTGATGAATATTCCACTGTCGGCTATAAATATTTCAGAAGAGGTTGACAAAAGTGGTGTTTGGAAACAAGTTAACGAAACCAATGCGTCTGAAGCCAAAGAGAAAAAGAAGAGTCCAAAATCAACAAGGTACGTGTTGAATTATTAGTGTCATTTATGTTAAACATAGCACTTACAAGTCTTGATCTAGAACATTCTATTTCTTTTAAAACTAGGTTTAGGACAAGCAATAATTATTTCTTTTAATATAAAATTTTCAAAATGGAGGGTGTATCATTTATATCGAAGTGGTAATTTTTTTTCCTCGAGTATTTCAAAAGCTCAACTTAATATACGCAAAAGTAATTTACCAAAATAAATAATCAACAACATAGGAATAATATAATAAATAAATTGGTTTTGTGTATATTAAGTTAGGCCTTTGACGTATTTTGGCCACATCCTTAGATTTTGAATAAACAAAAAATTAATTTTAATAATACATAGGTCAAATATTTTCATATTTCTCTGGTATTTTTTACTGTAATTTTATACATAAAATTTAAAAAAATAGATCCCGTCAGGAAAATTCTTTTCCATTTATCTCTGTACATATTTCCGTATTTTCTTTGGTTCTTGAGTAATTAAGTTATAGTTTCTGCATTAGATTAAATAATTATGTGTCCTGTTTTGTTATTTTCCATCAGTCTCACAATAAAAAGTCCAAACTTATGTCCAGACAAGAAATGTCACTCTCTAGATGTCATGTACCTAAAACGAGTGACTTTGAAAACGCGAGTGATTATTTGCCACGGCTGCTACAGCCATAAATGATATGATATCTAGAACTACATTCAACAAAGATATTGTGTCGAAAATTCAACACACTTTCTTTTCGGGACCACAAAGACTGAAACATAGCCATACCAAATCGACCGTAGCTAGTACCGAGGACGATGTCCCAACCCAATGGATCTAGAGCCCAATCGCGGCGATCTAGGGAGCGCTTCGCGGGAAAATAATTTTTCATTTCACTTTCCAAAATCCTATAGTCGCGCTCAAAACAGCACCGCGTAGCCACAAACCGATCCATTCATATTGGTCAATATTGACGAAGGACGACGCGACGCAGGAAATGGAGAAATTCACTTCACTTTCCAAATTTCCCGACGTCGCACCGAAAACCGCTTCATGCAGCCCGAAACACTCCCATGCAGTAGCCCACATCCTCAACATTGCGAAATGAGGGCCACCAATCCGTTTTAGGTCCGAGAATAAAAAATTCTCCGCGTGAAATGGTTAGACGCGAAAACCAGCCAAGATCTAGAGAGCCGCACTAAACAGTAACATGTAAGAGATAAACCTGCGAAGACGCCTTCACTAACGATCGAACCTCTACCTTGGGAATCGACATTTTCTGCAGCACGATAAAAAATTTTACAACTATTCTATATGCAAATGTCTATAACCAATATATATTTTCAAACATATTCTAATATGCTCAAAAAGTCAACCATAAAGCATAAAATTATAAAAAATTCCACATTTAAGTTATAATTTTGTAATAATACAATATAAGTTAATAATAAACAAAAGTATGAAAATGGATCAAAATGGAAAGAGGTATCAGAATTTCTTTATTAATTCCTGAGTTGAGGAAAGTATGACAAAAAAAATCAAATACGTGGTATTTAGTAAAAAAAAAATATTATTGGATAAACTTTTCAGATGAGTCACAAAAGAATAGGAATTTTTCAAAGACGATCTAGGAATTTTAAATTTCATGATGTGTACTAAGAAAAAATACCTCCCACATGTGATTCGCAAACTATAGGCAAAACAAGTTGTAGTGAAAATTAAACAATCATCCTGTGTATCTAAAATTTTAACATTTTTAAGTAGTCATATGAACCTTACTCGAATGGGTTACCTCACGCAGTTATTACAATATGTACAGTTCATCATAGAAAACACTGTATAGTCGAAATATTAAAATTTGAAAAAAACCAGTGAAATACTTATACATTTATATACATTTCTTTCCCTACAATTTAAAAAAAAAGTTACCACTATTACCAATGAATATATTCCGCAATATTGTTTTGAGAACATATTTTTAAGTTGACTAAAAACAATCTTTCTTTCAGTCGCTTTAAAAAGAAGAAATTATTAAAGAAAGAAGAAAAACGCGACGATAAGCTCAAATTGGAGAAGAGGTTATCCATTTGCAAAGAGGAAGAAGATGAGGGCATCACAATAAAGGTGACAGATACTGCCTTATACATATAAAATATGTACACCAATCACTGAAATAACACATATACACCAAATGCACGTTCACGTAAGTAGTATTTGCACATTTGCCCCTTAATATGATGGATATATTTAATTATCCTTTATTTTATAAACATGATAGTAAACAGAAACACACTTTTAAGTACGCTATATCGGTAACATTGTTAATATTTTGTTTAACCATTACAGTGAAACTGTACATATCGATGGTAAATATTATTCTAGTTATTATTAAATCAATGCATGAATGAGCCTATAGTGACAATTAATTTGATAATATTTTTACTGCCTTCTATACATATTTCATAAATATGAAAATATGTCTTTACAATTATTACTCTATTTACTATAAAGATATTAAGCAAATTCAAATTATTTCTAAAATCCATACTTTTTTCAGTAAATGAAATTATATACTCTTTGGTATCAGATATCTACAATAATAAACAATATACTGCACATTTAACAATTCAAATTGTACTACAGAAAGCATGTACCTCTGACAACACTTTGTATAAAATAAAGTGAAACACACAGATACATTAATTCTGCCGCTGCAGCGTTTTGTCTATATTCCCCATATATAAATAACGTAGTAATGATTACTATATTCATACACCATTATAAAAAACACTAACCACTAATATAAATAACAATCGATTACTGCAATTTATCTCTACTAGAATGATATTAAAACACGAAGCACAATTTACATTCACAACCGGTGACAGTCAAGATACAACTAATTTTATTTACAGCAGTAAATTTATAATATTTAATTTTTTTTCAATGAAATTGTAAGTAATTGAAAATACATTTTGCTGAATTTTTTTTGCATTCTTTTTAAATAATTTGAACTAGCTTAATACCTTTAAAGTAACTTAAAAATTAAAGGATAATAAAAATCATATAAATAAAAAAAAACATACTTGTTAAATTAAAAACTTGAGGTATTTACCTAATAGTTTCAGTTATCAACATTTAATAAGCATGTTTCCAGTTTACTTAATTCATATGTAATTTAACCAACACATTTTGCAGCACTCAAAAACAGTGGAAAATGGTACCTATAATCCTAGCTTTGTGCATGTTTTGTGAATTTTATTTTGTAAAACGTTATTTCTATTTTTGTATATACGTATGTACGTACCACAGACAATATAGCTTCGCTCCACACCGTGTGTTAAATGCTGGAAATTGGTAAACCAAAAAGGATGCAGGCTCATCTGAGCTGACAACCAACAATAAAATTTGACATGATAACTCTTCTACTCGCTAATAGGTGGCAGTTCTAACGGTTCCAATATGTGGCAGTGTTACCAAGTAACGACTGGGCATAAATTTAATGCATTTACCTAGCTGATTGAAGAGTTATATAAATCATCTTTATTATATTATATTACTAGCTGTTTAAAATATCATTATTAATTTGTTTATTTGGAAATATATTTTCTGTAGTACATATTTCAATACCAAAAAATGAAAAGAGTAGCTAATTAACGAAATTATGATTAAATGCAGTAACACAAAAATTAAATATTTGTAAATATATATAATTTAATTCAAATCTTTTATAGTTTCGAAATTTATTATTTTTTATTGTACTTTAGCTACAACATGTCTTACAGTTCATCATAAACTGCAAACAAATTTGTTTCAAAACTACCAGTTCCTTAAAATATATATGTATAGGTATATAAAATTTAATATTAATGTAGGAATTATTCAAGACATATGTAGCATATTATAATCAAACTTATGTTTTCTTGAAAGAAAATTGTAGCAGGTCACAAAATGGCGTAGGTGTGAAGTAGCACGATAGATGGAGCTACTTACGCTCTGTGTCTACACATCTCCTTGTGAGTAATGACACTAAAGCAGCTGGATCGTTCTAAAGACATAATGAAGAGGACCGTCAAAAAGTCCCAAACCGACCTTTGTCGGTTGGTTAAACTTACAAACTATCCTAGCTGTTGTACTAGGTAACTAGGTGTTGTTAAACAAAATATTTTGTATTACTGAGAAATATTTATATCCAAATACCTATATTCTTAAAATAAGTATACAGGGTGATTCATTAACAATGGGAAAGTCGAAAGCTGAAGATACTACACGTGAAATGGTGACCATTGGCGCAAACATGCCTTATCCGAAAGTTGATAGTTTCGGAAATACAGGGTTAAAATTTTAAATCGTTTTTTTGCGATTATTCTGAAAATATGTAGGTTAGGAACTTGAAAATTTGTGAAACTATATTTTTTTGGGCGACTAATAAGATGCGTGTTGTAATTTCAACATTGCTCATAGAGGGCGCCACTTACGACCAATTTTACCGAAAATTTAGTTATTAACTTTTTACCCTGTATATTTAACATGAAACTTGATTTACAACCTGAAAGAGCTATCATTTTTCCATTAATTATGTACCCTTGTTTCATTTCGGTATCTCGATCCGTTTTAGAGAAAAATCGATTTAACGAACACTATATTTTGATAATATGAGAAATTAAAAGCGAAACAAACCAAGCGTTTCTTCGTGTTATTACAATAATTAACAATAAAACAAATAAAATACGTAATTATGATTTAAAGTAATTGT
>NW_019417960.1:17411-27637 GCF_000390285.2 Anoplophora glabripennis
CACCCAGAAGTCCGGACTTCAATCCTCTTCATTTTTCTATTTGGAAGAATCTATTGGTTCGTGTGAAGAGTTGTGGCAAAGAATACAAATCGCTGCCAACATAGTTAAACACAATCCCAATATGTTGTTTCAAACTCGAAGATCTCTCAGAAAACGTTGTGTAAAATGTGTAAATATCAACGGTGGATTATTCGAACACTGACTTTAAATCATTATTACGAATTTCATTTGTTTTATTGTTAATTGTTATAGTAATACGAAGAAACACTTGGTTTGTTTCGCTTTTAATTTCTCGTATTATCAAAATATAGTGTTCGTTAAATCGATTTTTCTCGAAAACGGATCAAGATACCGAAACGAATCAAGAATACATAATTATTGGAAAAATGATTGCTCTTTCAAGTTATGAATCAAGTTTCATGTTAGACATACAGGGTAAAAAGTTATTAACTAAATTTTCGGTAAAATGTGTCGTAAGTGGCGCCCTCTATGAGCAATGCTGAAATTACAACACGCATCTTATTCGTCGCCTAAAAAAATATAGTTTGACAAATTTTCAAGTTCCTTACCTATATATTTTCAGAATAATCGCAAAAAAACGATTTAAAATTTTAACATTCAACACCCTGTATTTCCGAAATTATCAACTTTCGGATAAGGCATGTTTGCGCCAATGGTCACCATTTCACGTGTAGTATATTCAGCTTTCGATTTCCCATTATTAATGAATCACCCTGTATACAATCATTTGACATTTGACCAAAACTTTTCAATTTTGTATTAAACTAACGAAACATTAATATACATACAAAACATGTTTATAAAATAAAATCTATGTAGATCATAAAATTAAGAATAGAATTCGTTTAACCGTAAGTATCGAATATTTATTTTAAAATAAGAAATTATATTGCTGAGTAGAAATTTAAATTATTTAAATAAATAATAAACGTGCGATATCTTAAAATCAAATGTACATTTGAAGCAAGATTTTTTTGCGTGCAGACATTGTCTGGAGCGACGCCATATTGTCTGTGTATGTACACCGGATAGGTATGATTGTAATGATTTGCAGCTTAGTACATTGTTGAGTGTAAAAGTATTTAAAAAATGAAACTTTGCACTTTTTATAAAAGTTGATCAGTTTTCTGAAACACTGTGCTCTTCTGCTTTTTAATACCGCAAATTATATTTTAGTACACAATGTGTACATGTTTTAGATTAATGATATTGAAGGCACTTTTACTCAAGGTAATTCACAAAAAATATATACAGGGTGGCCAAATGAAAACGAAACAGAGCCATTTTAAGGAACTGCGTCAAGATTGCAGAAAAACTCTCAGACCCGTCGATTTTAGATTAAAGTGGGACATTTTTTGCTGGTATTTTTGACTCCGCCACTCCCCCAAGCAAGGGTAAGCATTACCCCAAAGTATTTAAATGGCATTGGGGGCATTTCTTTTGAAAGCTCTTACAATTATCTTTACAACAGACTTTAAATTTTATAATTTCGCCCAATAGTTATTAAGAATTTTGATTTTAAATTGAAATTTATATACAAACAATTAGTAACGGTAAAGATGTCAGTCATTCGAGTTAAGTACGCCAATGGTATAAATTTAGTATTTAAAAAAAACACACCACAGAAATGAGACAACCCCCAAATCCAAAAGCCAAAGGCTTGTGCGGAAGGGGGCTACACTTGAAAAAACGGGGACAAACACCCATTATCCATCGACATTGCCAGTGCAGAACACCGGGGATCGAATCCGGACCAGAGTAGGAAGCCTAGCCGAGAAATGCTTGCCACCGCACTCTCGACCGACTGCGCTACTATTTCTTGCGTTATATTGGTTTTTGGCGATTTGTCATCACTCGTAAAAAACACAATTCTAAAAAACACAAATGAATGCTATACACATGCAATGAACGTAAAGTTAGTGGATTCCAAATTATTTTTTAGTATTATTTGGAACCGTTGGTTGGTAGTTTATTTAATTGTGTTTTTGAAAATCAAATATTATGGTTTATTCCATTGCGGAAAGCGTAGATATCATTTCGCTTTACTTTATGAACAATAAATGTGTGAATAGAACAACTCAGCTATTTAATGAACAACATCAAGATCGACATGTCAGGAGGAAGTATGTCCTAGAGTTAGTAAAAACATTTCAAGAGACATGGAACGTAGCCAATAAAAAACGAGAAACTGAAAAACCTATAGTTAATGAAGCTAGTGAAGTTGCAGTTTTGGGACAAGTTCATCTTGATCCCACATTAAGTACGAGGCAGCTGGCATATGTGTCTGGGATCAATCGAACTAGCATACAAACCATTTTGAAGAAAAATAAATTCCATCCATACAAAATACATTTAGTCCAGGAACTTCATGAGGCTAATTATGACCGCCGTTTGCAATTTTGCGAAATAATGAGTGAGCGAGCAGGGAACGATCCACAGTTCCTTTTTAACATGATTTTCTGATGAATGCAGTTTTTTCTTGAACGGGACGGTAAATCGTCACAATTGCCGCTATTGGTCCGATTCAAACTCAAGAGTTTTTCACGAGGTGCATACACAGCAACCGGAAAAATTAAATGTATGGGCTGGAATTTTCGGTGACCAGCTGGTGGGCCCTTTTTTTCTACCTGGTAATTTGACTGGCCAAATTTATTTGCAATTACTAGAAGACGCTATTGACCCTGCCTTGACCGATATTATTGAAAATGTTCCAGAGTATGATGATCATTTGATTTTTGAACAGGACGGCGCTCCTCCGTATTATGCGTTAATTGTCCGTCAGTATTTGGACCAACATTTTCTACGGAATTGAATTGGGAGAAGAGGCAGCATTGCGTGGCCTTCACGATCACCGGATTTATCGCCCCTTGATTTCTTTTTGTGCGGATACTTACAAAGTAAAATCTATAAAATACAGCCAGCAGCCTCACTGGAAGATTTGCGTCAAAGAATCGTCGACTAATGTCGTCGAATCACTCCGGAAATGCTTCGGAATGTGCGCGAACGTTTCGAATAAAATCTTTATTCTTGTATGGAAACGGGCGGTCATCAGTTTGAACATTTAATCAAGTAAGTAGTAAGTAAGCAATTAAACATAATTTAAATTTTAAAATGTAAATTTTTTTTCAAAGTATTGGGCGGAATTAAAATTTTAGTCTGTTGTAAAGAGATTTGTAAGAGCTTTCAAAAAAAATATTACTCAGCCCCCAATGCTATTTAAATATTTTGTGGTGATGCTTACCCTTGCTTGGGGGTGAAAGTGGGGGAGTCAAAAATACCAGCAAAGAATGTCCCCCTTTAATCTAAAATCGACGTGTCTGGGCGTTTTTCTACGATCTTGACGCATTTTCTGAAAGTTCGTTTTCATTTAGCCTCAGTTCATCCTTTGCCTAACACTTATTCAGGACATAGGATATTTTTATTTCATCTACACTAGAGAAAAGTGAAGTCATTGCATCTAAGCTAATAATTTACACTTGCGAAAGAAATGACTTCATGTGGAAAAAAATAGTTCAAGTTTCCACGAACTCCTAGATATTCTAAATGTAACTATTGGTACCTTGTCAAACTCTTTGAAGAAGTCCAGATAGATAATATCGATTCGTTCATTCATATCTATACATCCAGTCAGAGTGAAGTTAGTTAATCAGTGTTGTTCTACCACGTTATTGATTTGGTATGACATTTTCACGTAATGCATCATCGATTCGGCGATTATTGATTGCATAGCTTGCAAACGGTGGGAAAAGACTTTTGGGGCGACAACTATTGGGGACTAACCTCGATTCTTATAAATGGGCGTGACAGATGTTAACTTCCAAACTGGCGGGACCTATTCCTGTAAAAAAAGATAATGAAAGATAATATTATCAGCACATTGCTAAAGGTATTAAACCATCTAGACCAAAAGAAGCAAATTTGCGAAGTACAGTAAGACCCCGCTTAACGCTGTGTCGTTTAGCGCTGTTTCGCATTACGCTCTATTTTGATGGAACGTATCCTCCGCGTTAAGCGGGGTATTACTGTATTAATAAATGTTTCTTAATTATGTATGCAGTAAATTCAATTCTGTAAAAGTAAATGTGTCCTCATTAGTTACACGTAAATTTACATTATCATTTTGCAAAATGGGTATAGAAACTTCAGAAATTAAGGAGGAACAAATATATTTAAAATGTTTTTTATATTGAAAGGTAAATCTTTTCAGTTCAATGTTAGGAACCAACGTTAATTGCACACACAAACATAAGTAAGAAAGTAAATAACATGTTGAAACATTTCTATACATATATTATATCATGTTAAAAATCTTTACCTAAGTAAAAAGTTTTTCTCACTAGCTACGTCCAAGACACTCTGGATTGATGAAAATTTTAACATTGTTGCAATATATATCAAAATATAGAGGATCCCAGTTATATTTTAATAATTATGATTCCACTGGAAGTGATAGGAAATTAAACATTTGGCAAATCCCTATGTCCAATACTAATCCCTAACACGTAGTCTACGTTTTACTACAAGCTATAAAGGTACCCCACGGTTTGGACCACCATGATTTAATTGAAATTCAAACAGGAGGAAAAGTTCTGCAATTTGTGTCTAATAATACTTTACCTTCATTTGTTTGCAATAAAATTATATTGATGCATTTTTTGCTCTTAAAGGTTCAGTCAAATTTATTTAACTACTTATTTTCTTAAAGCAGGATTATAGTAGTGCATTGCAGCTTTAGTAGTTGAATGATTTTATTTACCTAATATGCACGTTTGCATATGCATATTTTTATTCATTTCTCATACTTGTAAAGAATCTTTAAGAATGAGAGTTGTATCATTAATGTGACTAATATTTACAGTGTAAAGGCCAAGAAAGTCAACAGAAGAAGAAAAGGATGTCAACGAACACGGAATATAATGACGAAACTCACGTCTAATGTGGATGAAAAGGGCCTGACAGCAAAGATGTCGGAATATATCAATGTTTTAAGTATTTTAGTCTTTAGAAAATAAAAATTGTGTATAAATTAGTTACCATTAATGAACATTTTTCTTTATCAAAATTTAGTATAGGGTAATATAGTTTTGATATGCTATCCTGGTACACAAATACTTATTTTTTAAATGTGGTCTAGAAACGGCCTATAGAATAAAGAGCACTTATAATGTGCATTTAGGTATACTTACTTGCTTTATAAGAACTCTACGTTTTAGATAGGTAATAACCTGCAAAATAAATGGATAATTCTGTATAAATTTTTACTTGCTTGTAAGTAACAAACAAATTTTGTATCTATAGATATCATTTTTCTACCAAAACCCGCCAAATTAGAATATTTAGAGTAACAGCAATTCAATTAAAATTTTAATATTTTTAAGAATATTTATACAGTGCAATTGTTATAAGTGTTGCAAAATCTGGTAGCAATTTACAGCTAAATAATAACGTGCACCAATATTCGAACTTTATTATTTAATACTGCTATTTGTAAAGTAAATAAATTACTTAAACAATAATCATTGTATTTGTAGTACAGCGTCCTTTATTTGGTAAAATTTATAGATGTGGCAGGCAGTTTTGTATTATTTTTTATTTTGTAAACTAAAACAGTTTTATTGTTAGTATCATTGCCCTTTTATTGAAATATTTTAATCAGGTTATTACAAATGCAACTAAACTTTTATTAAAGAAAACTATGAAAAACAAAATATAAAAGGCTTGATGAAATTTCGGTAATTTTACAGCAAGTGTAAACAATTTTAAAGGAACATACCTAGATCATAAAGATGTAATTGTGCTATATCCAATTATAAACAATTTGATAGGTATAAATGTTAGTCAAGAAAATTAATTTTTGCAGTGGTTTAGAACGGAACAAACATTGTTTGGTTACTTGACTTGTACAAAGGCCTTTAAAAGCATTTTGGTAAAAAGTTACATTTTAGTGTAGGTGTTCGTGCTTGAGCTTTCACAAGAAATTATTTTATTTTTTTAACTTTTATGTTCGGATTTACAAGATAAATTTGCAACACTGAATAAATACTCACTCTTATATTAATTTAACAGCGTTTTCGAGAGTTTACACTTTTGCAGCACTGGATTTATCTTCATCCTGTATTTTAAACTCGAATAACAGGAAATAGAAATATTGCTAGTACTCACTCAATGCAAAAGTGCAAATAAGTCGCAAAAATTGTTAATTTTTTACACTCGCTGTAGATCATCCCCTATAATAATATTTTATTGACGGAACTGCCTGCCAAACATGTATTATCATTATAATTAAATGTGAAAATATATATTTAAATTGTCACATATTAGTACGTTTCATTCTCACTCAACCAAAGTACCTATTTCATCAACTAAATTAATTGCTCATTTTATATAGGTACTTCTAAAAATTTAAACTAAATATGGAATTTTGTTATGTATATATTTTTAGGCAATAAAAATCATTTTATGTGAAGCTATATTTATTTATATTTTCAAACAAATATTCTTTAGCAATATTATTTTTAGAGTTTGTCATTTCGGTGCGCAAACAAGGCATCGAGATATACCTAGGTACTCCAGTCGAATTAGAGTTTGAACGTGAAAAAATTATTAGTATACATTTTATTGCACTTTATGTCGGGGAAGGGTACGTAAAATGATAATATCATAAAAGTAACTAGAAAGAAGTGACGCTAAGTTTTTCACTTTTTTACTGTCCATGAAAATCTAGACGACGTATCGGAAAATTAATTGTTTTATGTTCAGTTTTCGAAAATTGCGCATTATTATTGCAAACATCAACAGAAATATGTTGATGTAATTTATGGAAAAGACGATCAATCCAAAGATCAACATGTGTGCCAAAGGCCGATTCGATTGACATTGAAATTGTTGGTCCAGCTATTTGTTAGGGAATTAATTTCTTTCGCTTTTTTTGCAACTATGTAGTTGTTTAATTACCAAACGTTAATTTTGATGACTTTTTTTATTTTAGGCATCTCGTAGAGACGAGTACAATGCCGTCATAAAATTTGTTCATTGTCGATATTAATCCGTCGCAAATTAAACATTAATTATTTATAAATTAAAAGTATCTACATATATAAATTCTAAAAACATTATTTTTTTCTCATGTTTTGATAACTTTATGTTAACTTAATGATGTATCTCAATACTTCAATAATCCCAAAAAAGAAGCATATTTTTACCAATATGAGGACAATTAGGTGCGTTTTAATTTATTTTTATCCACTATTTCTACTTTCAATTACAAACTGCGTCATTTATATGGAAACAAATGTTATTGCATTAAAGAATTAAATTTCTCAATGTTATGAAAATAATAGGTTAACGTTTATGTAAAGAAATTTGAAGAAAGAGTGGCCAATATAGTAATACGAAGTGCTAGTATTAGACTGTACAATCTTTATACAGGGTCGGAAACTCCCCATGGTTCATCGGCCGTTACGTGAGTGCAATAAAGAAAGTCATAGAAATTCGTGCGATAGAGAAAGATGGCTATAATGAACGCGTCTAATAATCACCGCCCATTTCGCCCTTCCACAAATAAGATCCACTTATTATTTGTGGAAGGGCGAAATGGGCGGTGACTATCAGACGCCTTCATTATAGACATCTTTCTCTATCGCACGGATTTCTATGACTTACTTTATCGCTCTCACGTAACGGCCGATGAACCATGGGGACTTTCCGACCCTGTATAACTAACCATACCTACCAAATATTTTTAACATAACTTAAAATCAATAATTTATACCTTGTTTACCTATTACATTTATCAGCATAAAAAAATCGAATTTCATTCAGCACTAAAGAAAATAAATAAACTGATTTTTATTTGAATACTGGATACGTATAGTTGTCTTATATGACCAGAATTTTTGTACGCTTATGTGTGTATGTAGATATTTACAAACCTTATCAAAACTTTCCGCACTTATGAAATTAATTGTAGGTATTAGTTAGGGATGTTCTGTGGTAGGTATTTATTTGGATTTCATTCAACTCGACGTAAAACTTTTCCAATAGAAATGCGTTAGTTTTGTGAAGCGAAGATGTGGCGCCATATTACCTACAGAGGGTAAGTTTATTGGCAAGGGAAAAGAGACGTATTATGCTTGTAAACACAGTTGACTGAAGCGTGAGACATTTTGAGAGAATCTTTCAATCAACGGTTTGTAGTTTTTTTTTACAAACACTCAAAGTATTCCAGTAAGCACAAAAATTCAGTGATATGAGCACTTTTACAAAAACTTATGCACCAGTTTTTATACCGGTATACAGGTGTATCGATATTTGTTTTACCGGCATTTGCCTGATAAAAAGATGTTTAAGTGGAGAAGAAATAAAATTTCATAGTGTCGTAAGCTTTCGAGCGTCTTCAAAAATTCATCTATCTTTCCAATCTGGCTGGAAACCATGTAAAAATACGTCTCAGCAACCTTCAATTACGAGATAGGTCCTATGGATAGGTCTCGCTAGACCTAAACCAGGTGTTCCCTACGCTTCAATATCGAATTCAAGTCGAATTTTACGCATCTTTCCACTTTTCAAGCCGCTGCCACTAATCAATCTGTCCTAGCGACCCACGACGTCCCGGATGGTCTCGTTCGAACTGCCGTAACCCAATTCGACCGAAACTGTGTCGAAAAGGGAGATGTTTCCACTTGATACGCCATCACAGCCGATAAAGCGAAAAATCACCAAACTTTCCACTTTTAGAGCCGCTACCGCTGTTCGATCGTTCCCAACGACCGCTGACGTTCTGGATAAGCTCGTTAGGACCGCCGCAACCCAATACGATCGAAACTGTG
This sequence comes from Anoplophora glabripennis, assembly GCF_000390285.2. Taxonomy (NCBI): domain Eukaryota; kingdom Metazoa; phylum Arthropoda; class Insecta; order Coleoptera; family Cerambycidae; genus Anoplophora; species Anoplophora glabripennis. Next base: position 26,261 of record NW_019417960.1, read on the forward strand.
TCGAAAAGGGACATATCTACGCTGGATCGGCTGCCAAAGCCGATAAAGCATGAAAATCAACAACCTTTCCATATTTCGAGGCGTCACCGCTCGTCAATGGTTCCCGGCGACCCTCGATGCTCTAGATGGTCTCATTCGAACCGCCTCCACTCAATTCGACGGAATCAGCCTCCAAAAGGGCCAAATTTTCACTGGATTCGCCGCCAGGGGCCAATAAAGCAACAAAATCGAAGATCTTTCCGATTTGCCGTCCCAAAGCCGCTCCAGAGACGACCAAAAGCCCGAAGCTGTCCGTCGACACGCCAAATCGGCGACCACTAATGCCAAAAAGTCATTTTTTGATCCCACACCAGCACACCTCGAGCCACCACCAGCGCGACCCGGAGCCGACGATGCCACTTTTTCTGACACTCTTTCTGCGGAGCCATGCCAGTTCCTCCGCGAAAAGAAGGGGAGATTGGTCGTCTAAACGAGATGTGACTGAACGTCAACTCTGGGCGTCTGCAGTCTATTAGGTGGGCCTGGAAACCCACTTAGTGTGTGCACACGAAACGCTCTTTGAACTCTCGTAGCTGCGAAGCTCATTCCACAAAAAGTATTGTAACAAACTGTTCCTTACTCCGCTGTATGCACATGTTGTACACGCAATCAATAAATCTATAAATCCATACACATATACATATATATTCTTATTCCTTCGAGTTTCTCTTACCTCGCCAAAAAAGATCATCTCATAGCTTAGGCGCGACGCGAGACGACAAATACCTCCGTCCCCAATAGCCCATATATATTATATACAGTGTAGGAAAGTACCGATGGTCTATCTGAAGTTACGTGAGAGCGATAAAGTAAGCCATAGAAATCCATGCGATGGAGAAGGATGGCTATAATGAAGGCGTCTCATAGTCACCGCCCGTTTCGCCTTTCCACAAATAAGATCCACTTCTTATTCCACTTCTTACGAAATCGTCTCGATTGACTCCCTCCAAGTGCTGAAGGAGGCTACTGAAAGGCCACAACTGGTTTCCCAGCGACTTTTGCGGCGTGACGCGGCCACGCCTTATGCGTCACGACCCGAAGCCCGTGCGAGAACACCTCCCGCCACGCCGACCAATCAGACGAGGAGAGCGATAACGCGACAATAGGTAGAAAAAAGATTGTGATGGTATCAACCTTTATTAACCTTTTTGCATCTTTCTGAAAGTAATGACCAAGTGGAGTTGTCTTTGATGATAACATATTTGATTATATTATCCCAGACAGCACCATATATTCTGAGAATATTCTCTAAACCTTCTAAAAAGATTATATATATTCTGAATAAACCTAGAATATTCATAGAATGTTAATATGCTTATAAAATATTCGTAGAAGATC
>NW_019417961.1:0-661 GCF_000390285.2 Anoplophora glabripennis
AAAATAGGTTAGGGCAGAGGACTTACGTCCTATTATACCCAAAATTAACAAAATATGTACAGCATAATAGGGATAATAAACATAACATATTAAAGTATATATTCATCCAATAGTTTTTGCAAAATTCTAAATGTTTGTCCCACACTGAAAGAAATGGGCTTATTAAACTGTTTATCTAGAATAATGTGTATAGCGCATATTAAAACTTTTATAAAACTTTTATTAAAAAAAAGCAATCATCTCCATACTCATTATTCAATGAGTTTAACTGGAAGGTAAAATACACTTTATGCATCTATGAAATAAAGGTTATAATGAATTACTTATACATTATTAGGATATTAGGTGTTATAGACTATATGTTCCAATAGTAGGGAAGATTTGTTGTATAAAGACCATTATCCGAATTTGTATATAACAATTGTATTAATAGAATTATTCGTTCTTATACTGAATATGTTTCAGTTTTTAACGTGTAAAACGCGTCTTATAATGGTTAAGTGATCGTCACCTCTCGGTGCATAATCGGTTATGATCGTTATTAAGTCATAGTCTTGTAAAAATAATCATATGTCAGACCCGAGAGCGAAGTGCGCCGACTCAATAAGAAACCTGGCTATTCCAGCCGCTGATTTAGGGTTCGCCGCACGAGCTCATCCCT
>NW_019417961.1:4293-6378 GCF_000390285.2 Anoplophora glabripennis
TTTTTTATACCCTTTACGAAATAATAGCAATAACTGTTATTAAAGTGTTCCATATCGTTATTAGAACATCTAGTACTGGTTATAAGTTTTATAATAATAAATGTATTAAGCTGTTGTATACTCTGTATGAGTTAAAAACATGATATGTTTTTAACTCATACAGAGTATACAACAGTTTAATACATTTATTATTATAAAACTTATAACCAGTACTAGATGTTCTAATAACGATATGGAACACTTTAATAACAGTTATTGCTATTATTTCGTAAAGGGTACAAAAAACGTTGTATACTAGTTGTACAATAATTTAATAAAGAATAAGGTTTATAGTCACTATACAACTGTGCTAGCAATACGCGTTTTATATCCAATATTCACCTGTTTAACTGTCACATATAGTATACAATAGTCTTATAATGGCATATAGAATTCTAATAAAGAATAAAACGCATTTCTTTCAGTGCAGAGGCATTATTTTTGCAATAACTTGATACGCAAAATTACCAAGATATTTTAATTCTGCGGGTGTTATATGAAAGAGAAAGAATCCTTTTATTGGAAGAAATTATTTTATTGTTCCTTACCACTGCAAAGACGTACCACAAAGACACCGTCATTTTTGTGTTATAAACAATTACAATAAATTTGTTGCTATTATATTTAGAGAGATTATTTTTCCAGATTCGTAAAGCTGGAATTTTTACACAAATTTAAAAAAAAGTTGTTCTAACTTAATTTGGGGGAAAGTTAGACACTTTTTTAAAAAAATCACAGCTACTTTGTTTATAACAATTAAGACTTCTAATAAGTGCCATTTCGAAGATACCTAAAGAGCTAAAGTTTGTGTGTGAAATTTTCGAGGACACTAGCTTTGTAAAAGCGTCTCTGAGAATGCTCCAAATAATGACTTCCATACAAGATGACTGCGAGTCAGTGGAGGGGGAACCTACAAATCCACGAGCAAATTGATAGAGCAAGTTATAGGTATCTCTGGAACTTGTTGACCGATTTTGATGTTTTCTTTTAATTTGGGGTACCTTCTTGCGTATATCACAAATATGCGTTTTGTTAATAAATAAAAATTTAAATTAATCCAGTAATTTGTTTAAACATTAACAATTTTTTTTTGCAAAATATCAACATCTTTTGTAATGTTTTGAAATGGAACAGTATAGGAATGATTAAATATCATTTTTTAATATAATAATAATACAATTAACTAAGTATTTTGTTAAACTTTTACCAAAAAAAAAAGTCTAAATTATCAACATTTGACGGGAAGTCATAGATATAGGTTCAATTTTTTCTTATTAATAAATTAACATTTAAATAATTGAATAATTTGTTTAAACATTAAAACATTTTAAAATATCAATATTTAAGGTTTTTTCAGGTTATAGGAATAATTAATTTACATTTTAATATAAGCTTTATTAATGTAAACAATGCATTTTTATTTTCTTTATTTATATAATATAATTCTTACTTTCACATAGGTATTATGTAAATATATATTGTTCCATTTATAAATATCTTACATGCTTATAAAATAAAAAAGGTAAATTATTGTGCTCGCCTACATATAAGTATAACAATATATTATTTAGATTCAAACATAAAATTATCAAAAATCTAATCGCAATACATAAAAAAAATGTTGCTGCGGAAACTGTTCGTCAATTGTTGCGCATTCTAAGTGGAAAGACAAAAAAATCTGCATTCTCATAAGACTTCGCACTAAATAGTGAAAAATTATTTTATCTCGTCTCTTAAGTATCCAAACTAATCATAATTTTTTTTGAGGATTTTCTTCATATTAATAAGCTTATACATATGAATTTTTTTATGTATATATGTTTGTCAGTTCCATATCAGATAAACCTCCTTAAGGGGGCGATTTAGTATGTATATTTTTACCGTGTAACAGAGCTTCAGATGAGGACACAAATCATTGAAGAAATTAACATAATTGAATATTATTATATATCAATGTACTCGCAATGGTTCCCGCTAGTGAGTGAAATAAATTTCAATGCTCATGAGAACGGAAGAATAATTTAAATAAAATTGTGATTACCTCAA
>NW_019417961.1:6532-28903 GCF_000390285.2 Anoplophora glabripennis
TAATTGCAATATTAATTTATTAAAAAATGATATTTAATCATTCCTATAATGTTCCATTACAAAAAATTACAAAAAATGTTATTTTGCAAAAAAAAGGTTTTGTTAATGTTTAAACAAATTACTGGATTAATTTAAATTTTTATTTATTAACAAAATGCATATTTGTGATGTACGCAAGAAGGTACCCCAAATTAAAAAAAAACATCAAAATCGGTCAACAAGTTCCAGAGATATAACTTGCTCTATCAATTTGCTCGTGCATTTGTAGGTTCCCCCTCCACTGACTCACAGTCATGGAGCATTCTCAGAGATGCTGTTACAAAGCTATCGTCCTCAAAAATTTCACATCGAAACTTTAGCTCTTTATCTTCGAAATGGCACTTATTAGAAGTCTTAATTGTTATAAACAAAGTAGCTGTGATTAAAAAAAGTGTCTAATTTTGCCTCAAATTAAGTTAGAGCAACTTTTTTAAATACCAGCTTTACGAATCTGGAAAAATAATCTCTCTAAATATAATAGCAACAAATTTATTGTAATTGTTTATAATACAAAAATGACGGTGTCTTTGTGGTATGTTTTTGCAGTGGTAAGAAACAATTTTTTTGAAATAAAATAATTTCTTCCAATAAAAGAAGTCTTTCTCTTTCATATAACATCCGCAGAATTAAAATATAAATTAATTTTGCGTATGAAGTTATTGCAAAAATAATGCCTCTGGGATAAACATTTAGAATTTTGCAAAAACTATTGGATTAATCGGTCTGAAATTTTAATCACATATTAAGGACTATAAAAGCCAACTATTTATGCAATATGAAAGTCGTTCGTTGACTTTTGCAAAACTTATTGTTTATTTAGTAATAATCGAATTTTGACAGTTTTTTGCAATTTCCCGAGCAACAAATTATCGCATCGGATTTAAAAAACCGCCATTTTAAAGGTTTTTTTATTCCCTACAAGTTGGTTACTTTCACATTATAATAAAAATTATCGTTTTTTTCTGGTAGTCAAAAAAGTGATATTTTGAGTTATTTTAGAGCTTTTATTGTTAATTATTAAAAAACCTCACCTGATGGTGTGTCGGTTTTGCACATATTATACTAAAATTCACCCAGTTTGTATGAAAAACTTTACAGATCCTTGGCTACTGAGCAGTCACGGTATTTTCACGGGCGCAATATGACAAGTGACTTTACACCTATAATATGGCAATGGATGCTAAACGGATAAAAAAGAAACCGAGACCAATTCTACGAACAGACGAAGGGAGCAGCAATGGGTTCACCGTTATCTCCAGTCATGGCCCATATATACATGGAAGCCTTTGAGAAGAAAGCCCTGGAATCCACAACGTTGAAGCCTAAGTACCGATATGTTGACGACACCTTCATCATCTGGCCCCATGGACACAACACCGTCGTGGATTTCCTGGATCACTTCAATGGGATACGTCCAGATATCCAGTTTACCAAGGAAGTAGAGAAAAATGCTGCCCTTCCTTTCTTGGATGTTTTGGTTTAGAGGAAACCAGATGGCACTTTCATCGAGTATATAGGAGGTCAATTCACACAGAGAGATATCTGAATGCAGAGTCCCACCACCACTCAGCCCAGAAGCAGGGGATTATAAATACCTTGATTCATCGAGCGCGGATCATCAGCGAGCCAAGGTACTCTGCGGAGGAACTAGAACACCTACGCACGGCACTGAGAGGGAATGGCTACACGGCGAGAAATATCGAACGAGCTATCAAGAAGAGACATACGCCCATGGAAAAACAGGAGTACTTAGTGACGACGTATCTACCTAAAATCGGGCGTCTTCTGAAGAAGAGGAATATCAACACAGTATTCAGCAGTGTAAAGAAGGTGGCGGCAGCGTTTCCAAAGACCTGCAACAACATCCAGCTCCAGGGCCCCGGTGTGAACAGTATTCCTTGCTCTTGTGGAAAGGCCTACATAGGACAAACAGGAAGGCACATCAACACGAGGTTAAAGGAACACAAAAGTCACCTCAAAAATAACAACTGGGAAAAATCGGCAATAGCAGAGCATATGGCATACACAATTAATATGCATTTTATACTAGTATAATTTCCATTCATTTCAATATATAGAGCAACTATGACATCCTCGAGTACACCCTATTACTTGCTTCAATTCAATTACAAGAATATAAGTGTTCGTCCCCCACACAGTAACATCAAAACGTCCTATTTTTTATCATACAAATACATTATCTCGAGTACGAATACGCAAGTGATAGGAATTCACAAAAAATGATAACGCCGACTAAATGGTTATATGTCGTCGTTGATACCAACAAAGTCTTCAAAAGCTTTCCAATTTGAACAGAAAAACTTAAAAAATTATATACAAGGTGTAACTGAAATAAGTATCCAAAATTTCTGAGCTTGTAAAACAAGTCGAAAATTGACGAAAACTTTAGTACAATTTTTGTCAGTGGCGGCTCCTAAAGCAGCTACGCTCTCCTAAAGGGGTAACCTCGGAAACAGTTTTTAATGCGTAACATCCAAACGGCTCGACATTAAGTCACGAAATTTTGGTGAGATATTAACCTTGACGTGCTTAATAAGTCTCATAAAATACATTTCAAAATTTGCTACAGGGGCGTGAGAAAATGCAGGACCCAGGGACAAATTTAATCATATCTTTTTTGTAGTCAATTTTTTCTAGTTCCTGACTCGAAAATATTGAAATTTGAAGTATTTAACATAAAAAAGGTCCTCTTGTTAAATTTCACTAGGATGTGCCGTTTTCCAGTAAAATCGATTTCAATCATTCCCAACGTGCTCCAAATTCAACTTTCATTACATAGCAAAATAAATTAATTGCAGTGTGCCATGGGGAAAACAACTAGTCTGACAGTTAACAGAAATGTCAAGTATTTTTAGTTTCAAATTTGTGTCATTTGAGTATTCGCAGTGCCGTTTTATAGTAAATAAAAATATCAAATAATTTAAAAATGCAACAGTATACATTTTCTGAGTATGTAGATATGCTTTTGACGTTAGGTGAATGTCATGGAAGCGCAAGAGCAGCCGCACAACGATACGGTGAAAAGTTCCCCAACAGAAATGTGCCCAATTACAAAACATTTCTTTGCACAGAAAGGCGTTTGCGAGAACGGGGTACGTTAAAAAGGAACAATTTTGAGAGAGGCAGGCGTAGAATAATTAGAAATGTCCTGAATGAGGAAAATATTTTAAATTTAGTTGAAGCTAACGCCACACTTAGTACAAGACGACTATCAGTTCAAAATAACATGTCTCATATGACAGTATGGAGGATAATGAGAGAACAACAATTGTATCCCTATCATTATAGACAGGCCCAAGACATTTTACCACAGGACAGGCCCATGCGCAGACAGTTTTGTCAGTTGGTTTTAGACAGGCAAGCCGAAGATCCGATGTTTCTATCGAATATTATTTTTACCGATGAAGCTACCTTTACCAGAAGCGGTGTTTTTAATATGCGCAATGAACATATGTGGGCCGAAGAAAATCCTAATGCTCGGAAGGTAACCCATTATCAGCATTCATTTAAAATAAATGTTTGGGCTGCCACATTAGGAAATAATCTATTTGGATATCACATCATGCCTGGAAATTTAACCGGAGCAATGTACCATCAATTTTTGTCTACTAGATTGTATGAATTTTTAGAGGATATTCCTTTGGTAAGACGAGGTTCCTTATGGTACATGCATGACGGCGCCCCTCCTCACTTCAACCGTCAATGTCGACAGTGGTTAAACGAGCACTTCCCAAATCGCTGGATTGGCCGAGGAAATGATGCTGCCATAAATTGGCCTCCACGGTCACCAGACCTCAACCCAATGGATTTTAACGTGTGGGGTCAAATGAAACAAAAAGTGTATTTCCAAGCTGTTGACAATGAGGAACAGTTGCGTCAGCGTATAGAAAATGCATTTAATGAACTCAATGTGGAGCACAAACTATACCGGAACCTATTTTCTTTGGAAAACAGGTTACGTGCGTGCATTAGGGCAAACGGCGGACATTTTGAAAGTTGAATCTAGTCTGTCTTCTTGACTAGGGCACATTTTCTGCTAAAGAAATTAAGATATTTGGTTAATTTGTTAAACTAAACTAAATGGTTTAAATCTGTTAAAATGTTACGTAAAAGTTTCAGCCGCTTACAATAGTTTAATAAATAATCTCATATGTATCTATTTTTTAGCTTTTATTTATATCACCATATTTTTATTTGTTACTATTAAGAGTGTTAAAAATATTTGACATTTCTGTTAACTGTCAGACTAGTTGTTTTCCCCATGGCACACTGCAATTAATTTATTTTGCTATGTAATGAAAGTTGAATTTGGAGCACGTTGGGAATGATTGAAATCGATTTTACTGGAAAACGGCACATCCTAGTGAAATTTAACAAGAGGACCTTTTTTATGTTAAATACTTCAAATTTCAATATTTTCGAGTCAGGAACTAGAAAAAATTGACTACAAAAAAGATATGATTAAATTTGTCCCTGGGTCCTGCATTTTCTCACGCCCCTGTAGCAAATTTTGAAATGTATTTTATGAGACTTATTAAGCACGTCAAGGTTAATATCTCACCAAAATTTCGTGACTTAATGTCGAGCCGTTTGGATGTTACGCATTAAAAACTGTTTCCGAGGTTACCCCTTTAGGAGAGCGTAGCTCCCTTAGGAGCCGCCACTGACAAAAATTGTACTAAAGTTTTCGTCATTTTTCGACTTGTTTTACAAGCTCAAAAATTTTGAATACTTATTTCAGTTACACCTTGTATGTTCTACGGAAACGATTTACTCATCCCAGGTAAGTGCTTATAAAATAAATTGTTGATGGAATACATTACTGTGTTCCTTTGCAATCATTTCTGTCAATTATGCAGTAATACTAAAGTTTAAAACTTAATAATAACTCACCATATGTGCGGAATGTTTGTGTCACTGCTCCAACTGAAAGTAAAAAAGAAAAATTGATTAATTCAATGCGGACAAAAAATTTTTATTATTACATATTTCCAATAATTTCTGTAAATTATGCAGCATTATAATACTAATGTTTAAAAATTAATAATAACTCACTTCCTGTGTCGATTTGTTGATTCACTCGTCCTCCTGAAAGCAAAAAAAGAAAGATTGATTAATTGAATGCAGACAGAAAATTTTTATAAGTAGGCGAAAATATTTCATATTTAGAAGAAGTAGGCTATTTAACAGATTATAATCAGTTGAGAAAATTTCGGTAACAATACAAAACTACAATTTATACTAAGCGTAATTAGAAACTCTATTCACAAAAAAAATTAAATAAAATATAGTCATAATAATTTCATACTTTAGCGAGTAAATATGACGCTGAGATAGCGGGGGCATCAGGTTTACGTCGTAGTTCGTAGTTTGTTTCTTTCGTCAGTTCATCTTACAAATTAATATATTAAATATAAAGAAATTTAAAATACGTTGATGAAAACGATTTTTTTGGGTTGGGGTTCTTATCGAAAGTCGAATTCATAAAACAAACCGACTCTGCAAAAGCTCTACTGGATATTTTTAATATATGATCTAATTTTTATGTTTTATGAATGTCCGATGCACGCAGTTGATAATGAACAATTTCGATTATTTTTCCACCATTCCGCTGTACTAATTTAGCATGGTTTCAGGTTTACTGATGGTAATATTGCGACCAAAAATACCACGATAAAACTGTCGACGAATTAAACGTTGACTTGCAACAACCGAATTTGTACGCAAATAATGTGGAACACAAATACGCGCTGCTAACCCGTATTTGTTGAGGATAACACAGGTCCAGAAACAGAAATCGAGAAGCCTTTTTTCCAGACTAGGTAACTTATGTTGTCCATATGACCCCATCACGTCTAGATCAAGGTCAAATGAAGGTGTAAGGACAAATAATGATAATTAAAGTTAAACATACAAATTCAAAATCGGACCACAAATAAGATAGTTACTGCAAAGTAGGTAAGTAGGTATGGCAGCGGTTTAGACTGGGAAAATTTCGGGAACCATGGGAAAGTCGGTATCCTTTGGTCCTTTGTCGGCATTCTTTGGCGTTTCAATTTTACCTTTAATTTTGATTTTACGAGCAATAATGCCCGGCCATTTGTATTTGCGCATGAGATTAAATATTACATTTAATTTTAAATTTCGCACCAACGCGCACCCTGCCGATTCTTACTACGCAAACCTTTAAATCGTGTTATTTAATTTTAAACTACCCTCCGAACCCTCTGAGTCAATCACTCCTCTTACAATTTGTACCCGTCCTTTAATGTTGCTTTCCCAGCAATAAACCACGTCGTCAAGTTTGAATTTTCACCAATTTGAATGTCGCGCCACGCTCGGCCAATTCAATCTACCGCTAATTTGAATGCTGCATTGATCGAACACGTGACTTACATCGAATGATGCAATATCGAATGATGCGATAACTCTCATAATCTCTTATAGCTATAAAATTATAATTTAGCTGACTTACAATTAGATATTTTAAAGCATTAAAGTATTAAATTAAAAGTATATTCAGCACGTTTTATCAATTTATTTTATTTTTTTTTGTTGATCTTAAATTATAATTTACCACTAATCTGGGACCCCTCGTATATTCACCAAGGACACACCTGTATAAATCCAATTAACACCTATGGGGCGCCAATCTTTGATCTATGCTGTCAAAGGACCAAAGGACGCCGACAAAGGACCCCGACTTTCCCACGGTCCCCGAAATTTTCCCAGTCTAAACCGCCGCCATACCTACTTAGGTAGTATACGCAGTAAAAATCAGATAAGCAAACAGAACATCTACTTCTTTTTTGTATTTTATTTAGCATTATTTAATTATTACAGTTTGAGTTGGCTGTTAACTAAGGTACTGTTTCACAGTGTATCTTTTTTAAAAGAATTCAATTTTCGTGTATGTGGGATGGGAGGGCCTTAAAACCAAGTATATATACGCTGCGACTAACGCGAGAGATAGTTCAATGTCACACTGTCCAGCGACGGGGTATGAGTTATGAAAAAAAAGGTTAAAATGTGACTTCTATTCAAAGTTACACCTTGTATAAAAAATTGTGTTCTCGTTTATTCTTTATTTTTTTAAGAGATGATAAATTTTATGTTTGGTTCGTGGATAGTAAAACGAAATTGTAACCTAACTAAATGATTGATATTTTAAAGGGGTGATAAGTCCACTTAGAGCAACTAGGAAATCTCCGAGGGCACCCTGTTACTTATTTCAATTCAATAACAAGAATATAAGTGTTCGTCCTCCACACAATAATATGAAAACGTTCCATTTTTGCTCATACAAATGCATTATTTCCGAATACGAATACGCAAGTTATAGGAATCAATAAAAGAATGGTAACGCCGACTAAGTGGTTATCGTGGTCATCGTTAACATCAACAACGTCATCAAAAGCTTTCCAATTTGAACGGAAAAACGCAACAAATTACATATGTTCTACGAAAACAATTTGCTCAACCCCAAGTAAGTGCTTATGAAATAAATAAAAGATGGAATAGATTATTGTGTTCCTTTAAATAATATATGTCAATTATGCAGCACTAGGAACACTAAAGTTTTAAAATTAATAAAACTCACCATATGTGTCGAACGTTTGTGTCAATGCTCCTCCTGAAAGCAAAAAAGAAAGATTGATTAATTCAATATAGACAGTAGTAGACAAATATATTGCATATTTAGAAGAGGTAGGCTATTTAACGGATTATAATCAGAGAACGGAATTTCGGTAACGATATAGAACTATAATTCATACTAAGCGAATACTAATTACGAATTGGTTTTATAAACACAAATAAAATACATAAATAAATAAAACATAGCATAATAATTTGAGCGGGGGCATCAAGATTTACGTCAAAGTTCGTGGTTTGTTTCGTTAGTCAGTTCATCTCACCCATTAATATATTAAATATAAAGAAATTTAAAATAACTTGATGGGAAGCGATTATTTTGAGTTGGGGTTCTTATCAAATGCATAAAACAAACCGACTCTACAGAAACTTTACTGGATATTTTTATTATTTTATTATATGATCTAATTTTTAGGTTCAATTAGTGTAATACTTCTATGCGTGAGGAGATAATGAACAATTTCGATTATTTTTCCACCATCTGGCAATACTATTTTAGCATGGTGTCAGGCTTATTGATGGTAACATTGAGACCAAAAAATCCACTATGAAACTGTCGACGAAATAAACGTTGACCTGCAACAATCAAATTTGTCCGCAGATAATGTCAAACACAAATACACGCTCCTAACCAATAATTGCAACTGCAATTGTTAATGATAACAGATCCGCATACAGAAATCAAAAAGTCCTTTTTCCCAGACTAGGTAACTTTTATGCTTTTGGGGTCGCTGATCACGATCCTGGTGTCCCCATGACCCCATCACGTCTAGATCAAGGTCAAATGAAGGCCAAACAAGAAAAAGGGGAATCCATTACACAATATATGGGTGCTCTCAAAAATTTAGCCAAAACATGTAACCTCAAAGAAAAGTTGGATGAAAATTTAAGGGATCAATTTGTATCAGGTCTGTCCAATGAGATTATTAAACAACGGCTATTTTCCGAAAAAGTTCTGAATTTTAATGAAGCGTTTCAAACTGCAAGAAACATGGAGGCAGCAGAAAGGCAAGTTTTTTTCGTAGAAGCTAATCAACCACTCCATAGACTACAACGTGGTTTCCATTTCCAAAATGGCAGTTCTTCCTGTTCCCAAGATGGCCGCAGTTCCGGTTCCAGTAATTCCAATTTTCACCAGCGGAGCTCGTCGGCGTCACAATCTATTCGTCAACAGCAGATGCGCAGAGGTCCAACAAAGGGGAAGGAGAAGAAAATGACAGAATGTCTGGTTTGCGGTAGACGCATCCACACCTAGGGTGTGTTTTTACAAAAATGCAATTTGTGATAATTGTGGAAAGAAGGGTCATCTAAAATATGTTTGCAAAAAGAATAAAACTGTTAAAAATAATAAAAATAAAAATTTTTATTTAGGTAATTCCACTGATACTGATAATAAAAATGTAACACAATTAAAATCTGAACAGTTATCTGATTCTGACACTGATTGTTCTGTAAATTTATTTAATATAAATTCTAGAAGTAAGTCAACTCCAATTAAAGTTGAGGTGCAAATTGAAAATGTTAATTTGTCAATGGAAGTAGACACAGGATCAGCACTTTCTCTTATTTCAGATAAGATCTCTCAATGATTGACTCTAAATTGACATTATCTTCTTATACTTGGGATCAAGTATTTACAGGATTTATTTTAGTTAAAGTAAATTATTATAAAAATGAAGCAACACTAAAATTGTACATTGTTCCTGATGGTGGTCCGCCTTTATTGAGTCGAAATTGGCTTTCTTCATTGAAAATTAATATAACAAATAATATTGCAGTTCATAATATTACTCATACCAATGACAATAATCAAATAAATAATTTAATAAATGAATATAAAGATATTTTCGATAAAAAGTTGGGAAAATTTCTCGATTTTAAAGCAACTTTGTACTTAAAACCTAATACTATACCTGTATTTCATAAGGCACGTTCTTTACTTATACATCTGAAGGAAAAGGTAGAAAATGCTTTAGAAAAACTAGTAAATAAGGGTATATTAACATCTGTAAATTACAGTGAATGGGCCAGCCCTATTGTACCGGTGATTAAGAAAAATGGGGAATATGCGGAGATTTTAAAATGTCGGTAAATCAAAACTTACTTATTCATCAATATCCTTTGCCAAAAATAGAGACATTATTTTCTAACTTATCCGGTGTTGTTCTCTTTAGCAAAATTGATTTGTCACAAGCATATTTGCAATTTGAACTTGATGAATATTCTAAACAAATATGTACAATTAATCAGTCGATAGCCGCACGGTTTAAGGTGTCAGTACTTAAATCGATGTGTGCTAATTCTGACCGGGTTCGATCCCCGCGGCCGATAGACCGTAGATTAGCTATGCTTGTACGGAGGATTGGCACCCTCTGTGCAGGTATGGTAGGATGGAAGAATGTTGGCTTGGGTCATTGTGAGAGATTGACACCGGTTGGCATTTGACCACCCCCCTAATTAATGAGGTTTCCCAGGTTTCCCTCATTCCTGCACTGAATGGTGGTTAGGGCCTACCAACATAAACCGTTCCTGGGCGCAAATGCGGCCTGCTTAATAATAATATGCCGCCTCCTCTCCCGCACAAGTCTCCGACTTCTGGGCTAATTCTAGTAGTTAGAATGAGGAGTAGAGATATTATTATTATAATACGCATAAACCACTTTTTATGGATAATAGACTCCCATATGGCATTGCATCCAGTCTTAGCATATTTCCAAAGATAATGGAGGTAACTTTTGGAAAATTAGAAGGTGCAGTAATCTTTATGGATGATATTTTAGTCACAGGTTCTACTATTGAATAGCATTTATTTAGGCTTCGCAAAGTTTTTAATAAAATTAAAGAATCTGCGTTAAAAATAAATTTAGAAAAATGCAGTTTTTTACAGAAACGAATAATTTACTTGGGACACATTATAGACGCAAATGGTTTGCATCCTAATGATGAAAAAGTGAATGCTATTTTAAATATGAAAATTCCTACAAATAAAACTGAATTAAAATCTTTTCTAGGTTTAGTTAATTAGTATGGACATTTTTTACCAAATTTGAGTTCAAAATGAAATGTTTTGTATAATTTATTACGCAAAAATGTTAAGTGGTATTGGAATAAACATTGTCAAATTGCTTTTAATATGATAAAAAATGAACTGGCTTCACCTAAGGTATTAGTGCATTTTGACCCAAATCGACCTTTAGCTTTAGCATGTGACGCAAGTTCCAATGGATTAGGGGCAGTTATTTTACATATTTTTCCAAATGGCGATATTAAACCCATTGCTCATGCTTCACGTTCTTTATCGGGTGCAGAGAAAAACTATTCTCAAATAGATAAAGAAGCATTATCAATTATTTTCGGTGTAAAGAAATTTCACGAATATTTATATGCAAAAAAATTTATTTTGTACACTGATATACTGAATATACCGCAAATAGCCGCGAGTAGATTACAAAGATGGTCAATAATTTTATCGGCATATCAGTACCTACGAAATTAAATATATAAAGTCGGAAAACGATTGCAACGCAGATACATTATCTCATTTACCTTTACCTGCTATAGACTAAGCGGTAGTATTTGGGTGAATCGTATATCCACGGAGATTTTTGGATTTTTGGCTTTCAAATTTCACTAAAAATGAAACTTTTTCTATGCGCATAAAAAAAACGTGGGCTTAACTTTTGGTGGCACAATATGTTAAAAAAATTCGAAAAATTTCATATTTTTCTTCCTATTTAATTATGTATTTTTTCAAGAGTTGATTTTAGGCGAAAATGGAAGAGGAAAAAATGTTTGTAATTAAATTTTTTATAAAACATGACTAGTTACAAATCGAATGAATAATGTTTATTATGGTAAAAATCGAAAAAATCGCAAAAATGAGGTTAAAAACAATACTTTTTAGAGATTTTTTTGGGGTATTTAAATTTGGTATAGGACTTTTATACTTGGCTCAGGAAAACTTCATATTATGTAGAATCATCACATCAACTTTCATCAAAATCGGTTTGATAGATTTTGCATAATAATTTTGCAATCCAGATTTTGAAAAAAAAATTTGCAAATTTTCAACAGCAAAAACCAAGGCCCTTAGATACTTGAAAATTTAATCATATATAGAAGGGCTCTCAAGCTTTCAAACTTTTTTTAAAAAATTCGAATCCGTCAATTAGGAGAGCTCTGGCGCTTGTTTAAACATTGATCGAATTTTTGTACTTATAAACAATTAGAATAACTTTGTGAATATTCAATTAAATCAAATTTTTTAAACCAGGTTTTAAAAGTTCTTGGAAAGACGCTTCCTTAAAAAAAAATAGATCGATTGATTAATTAGTTACGTAGTTAACCGTCATTTACACTAAATGTACTGGGACATCCGGGATAATTTTTCGAAAAATACCTTTGGTATTCCGAGTACTTACAAGATTACAATACTTTTCATCATTGGTAACCTACTTTAAAACGTGTTTAAAGTTATTTATGCAAGCGAGAAATTTAAGAAAATCGTACTGGTGGTGGTGATAGGGGAAGCAGAGAGCGCGGCCGCTTCGGCCTGCTCGAAATTGAATCGGCGAGTTCAAAACCGCGATGCGTTTAAAAATTTTTAATATCTCACCTTCTAGAGGTCTGATTTTGATGATTTTTTTTTTATTTTAGCGTATTTCAAATGCCTATCTTTGTTTAATTAAGGGGGGAGGAAATGTGGTAAATGAGAATTATTTATCTTTCAGCCCCTTAGTAACTTAATGTATGTACATTTTTGTATTTGTCACGCCCTGTACGTTTATTCATGTTATTATTAGAATACCTTTTTTGTTCCTTGTAAATATATAGCTGTGTGTGTCCTGAAATAAATATTTTAAAAATCAATACCTTTTTTAAATACTATCTAGTAGCATACACTCGGCAAGAACGCTACAAAACCGACATGTGAAAGTCATTTGCAGGTCGTGTAGAAGTCAAATCCTTCTTTTGATCCCTCGGCCGATGTATCGGCTAAGCAGCGAAATATCGTATATATTACCTCTATAAAAGTTCAGGGGAATTAGTCCCTCACGGGAAAAAATACGTACTTAACAGTTGAGTGTGATTTCGTGAAATGATATGTTCATAGTCCAAAATGAGAAATCAGTTGAGTGTTTATAAAAGTTATTTAAGAAAATTGAAAATAAAATATTAATTTCAACACCCTGTATCTCAGAAATGAAGCATTTCCGGACAAAGGTTTATATAAACTTTTTTCTTCGTATCTCAAAGTTGACATTTTTGCGAAAATTATGATTAAAATAATTTTATAAATTCAACAAATGCGCATAATTTATTGAAGAAAATAATAACAAAACTATTCTGTGTTGTCTTCCTACTGTTACACATTTTTCAATATTTTTTCTAAATTTTTCATAAACTAAGTGAATTGTATCCTAGTTTATGTCGGCTATTGCTTCTGATATTTTCTCCTATAAAAAGTTTAAATTATCTTGTAAATCATGGGCATAAACTTTAAGTATTCCCATAAAAAGAAATCAAGAGGGGTTATTATGTTCCATTCCAATAATTTCTGTCAATTATGCAGTAGGTACTAGGGACACCATAGTTTAAAAATTAATAACTTACCTCTTGTGGTGATTGTTTGTGACACTGGTTGTCCTGAAAGCAAAAAAAAAAAGATTTATTAATTCAATATAAATAGTAATTTTTTATAAGCAGGCAAAAATATTACGTATTTAGAAGAGGTAGGCTATTTAACGAATTATAATCAGAGAACAGAATTTCGGTAACGATATAGAACTATAATTCATACTAAGCGAATACTGTGTATTTCACTTTGGGCTGGTAAAATCTTTTCTACCAACTTTTCTGCTTAAAAAAGGTGCTAATGCTTGGTAATATCTCTAAAGCCAACCGTTTTCAACAAACAGGCATTTAAATTTGTAAATGCATAAAAAAATTAGTTTAAAAATTATTTTATGTTATGTATTGTGTATTAAACAGTCCAATTTTTTATTTAATTACTCAGTACACTCGGTCAATAAATAATTTCAAGAAAGTCAAGACAAATTTCAATTATGTCTAGTGATTTTTATCATAAACACAGTTGGCATTATATCTTTAAATCAAAATGTAACCAGAATTTACTAAAAAATTGGAGATGATCCTAATCTTATAATTTCTTAATGAATTTATTATTATCAATAAACTGACAATTTTGTGTATTACACAAAATTAATTCAAGGCCAAAAAATGTCTCAATTTCTTTGACTGTAAAAAGGTCATTGTACAGGGTATAAGAAGTTTGACTGCCATTAATTCAGCATGCGATAAAGTAACCATAAATGAACAAAAAAATTGTATATTACAGGGGCGTAAGATTAACAGATTTCAAAATACAGTATTAATACTGGGGAGTTTCATCACAAACAAACAAACAGTGACAACAGCGCTTAACCTGCTAATGCACACCACGTATACACACCGCAGACTTGTTCTACGAAAAAAATGTAAACAACTATTATTGTGAAACATTTAGTAAATTTCAAGACAATTGTTTTCCAGTTTTTAAATAAACAAAATAAAATGTATCGATTTTGTAGTACGACGATAGTGTTGTGCTCGAATTTAAGTAATTATGAATCTCTTATAACAGGAACTTAACTTTTAGTCAAATTACGTATTTGAAAAATATGTAATTAAAGTATCCCAAGATTCACGTCGTCCAATGTCCAAATAATATTCTCTTCTTCTTCTTCTAGTGGTTGGTCCTAATAAGTCCCATAGCACTGCGGCCTGATTAGGCCTATTGTGCGTCCCACTACTAGTCCTATTCAGCAAGTAGATTTGTCCTTTTTACAAAGTCCAAAAGCTTCCTTGCTGACACTTCTCTCAGTTCCTTGGGTTCCAAATAGGGTCTCCCAAGGAGCGCCATTCTGCTACGTGCAAATCCCGGGCACTCGCCCAGGATATGCAGAGAAGTTTCATCCGCCGATTCACATCCTCGGCAGACCGGACTGTCTACAAGCTTTAGTTTATGTAGATGTTTCCTAAAGTGACAGTGTCCCGTTATGAGTCCTGTCACTCTCCTGAGCCGGATTCTGTTCAAGCTCAGTAACTCATTCGCTCTTCCATTCGAAGGATACTCCATAAGCTCCTTGGAATGGCTATGTCCTGGCCTTGAAGTCCAGTATTTCCTATGTTCTGTCTCTGTCCATTTGCCCAGAGCCCGCCTGACCACACTGGGAGATGTGCCACAGAAGGGCTCCGGGCCAATGAACACTGTCTCGGATCCCTTCCTAGCAAGTTCATCCGCTTTCTCATTTCCACAAATGCCTTTGTGCCCTGGCACCCAACACAGTCTGACTGTATTGTTGGTGGCCAGTTCAGTTAGCATTTGTAAACAGTCCCACACCAGTTTTGAACTTACCTTGTGTGCGGCTAAAGCTTTAATTGCAGCTTGACTATCAGAGAATATATATATGAGTTTACGTCTATAACCTCTACGTACATTCTCTGCCAGACACGCCATTATTGCGAAGATTTCTGCTTGGAATACAGTAGGGAACTCCCCCAGACTGTAGCTTGCACTCCATCTGGGTCTGAGTCCATATATTCCTGCACCCGTCCCTCTGGTCATTTTGGAGCCATCTGTAAACCATACTAGGCTCCACCTTTCCAGGGTATTAAACCTTTCCTCCCACTTGCTTTGATCCTCTATTCGAGTCTCAAATGGCTTGTGGAAGTGAAACCTTGGGACCATCTTGTCGGATACCATCCCAAGAGTTGGTTCCGACATAGATGTGTCTATGATCCTGGAGTGGGAACCACCCCTCCAGTCATTGTTATTCCTGAGTCGATATGCTGCTAGCCGCGCTTCTCTTTCCACCACTATATGCAGCGGTGGCAGATTCAGCATGACTTCTAGTGCAGCTATACCTGAACAGGCCAAGCTCTGAATTCTATTCAGTTTTTCCCTCGCTGTGGTCTGTTGTGTTTTTTGCCACCATACCAGAGCGCCGTAGAGAATCCTAGGTCTTACTATCGACGTGTACAACCAGTATGACATCTTTGGTTTCAGTCCCCAGGTGCTCCTAATAAGGCGACGGCATACACACAATGTCTGCTTTGCCTTACTCACCACTTGTTCCAAGTGCGCATTCCAGGTAAGCTTATTATCCAGTATCATTCCTAGATATTTTACTTCCCTGGAAAGCCTAATGCTTCTCTCCCCTATTATACAGGGTGACCCATTAAGAATGGAAACACTCGCGTACAAAAGTTGTTTATGGACCGATTTGACCCGGTTTTTTTTTAAAAGATAGATCTCTAGAAGCTCTATCTTGATGCAAAATTTGAAGACGAAATTTTTATTTTCAAAGCCTACTACGAATTTTTTTTTTAAGTGAAAAATAGCAAAATTTTGTTAGCGATTTTTTTATAAAAAATCTGACTATACCACTGAATTTAGGAACCTCTCAAATGCATTCGTACCAATTTTTGCGAAAAAAAGTTTGCCCCTAAAAAAGTTATGACAATATCGGCATCACCAGTGTTTGCCGTTGTTGGTGAACCTATTCTTTTAAATGGAAACAAAATTAAATAACAAACACTGGTTTAATCATTATTATTAAGAATCATAAAAACTAGTATACGTAAAATAAACAACAAGTTCGTCAAATTATTATTATTTCGTGGTTATTATGCCAAAACTTACAAATATTTTATTCAAAAAGCCACTGGATTCTACAACCATAATCCAACCATACTTTGTGAGGAATTTTCTGAAAAAAATATTACGAGATATCCAGAAAATAACGTTGCTTAAAAATAATATGAACAAAATTTGGTAGGCTGTGAAATATAGAAGTTTAGACAACAAATGTCAAACTTCACAAGTAGTGGCACATTGTAATATTTTTTGTGCATTCCATAATTCTTTGTGATGGCTCAAAGTTTAACTTTACATGAGAAAATTGAAATAGTACGCCTTTCTGGAGAAAATGATCGGACGGCAAGAGAGGTGTGTATAATTTTTAACAACAGACATCCAGATAGACCTAATATTATGCATAGCACCGTTTTTAAAATAAACAATACTTTTATGGAATATGGTGCTGTATCAAAATGCATTTTAAAAAGGGGCAATCAACAGAGAAGACAACACGAGCAGGAAATATAAATTATTTTACAAACAATCCTCAGAATAGCCTCAGGATTGCTAGTTTAGATTTAAATTTACCTAGAAGAAGTATCCGACGCGGCTTAAAAAAAATAACATAAAACCCTATAAACCTAAGTTTCTTCACACTCTGGAACCAGGTGATAATGAAAAACGAATGGAGTTTTGTCTCTGGACACAGGGACAATATCTCAATTACCGACTTTTTTTTAAAATATCTTATTCAGCGATGAGGCCACATTCACGACGAATGGAATTGTATCATCACAGAACTCGCGGTGTTGGGTTTCAGAAAATCCAGAGTGGATAATTAATTGCCGAAGACAATATAGTCAGAAAGTTAACGTTTGGTGTGGGATACTTAACGAGAGAGTCATTGGTCCGTTCTTCTTTGAAGGGAATATGAATGGCGAACAATTTCTACATTTCCTTCAGAACGAATTTTTTAATGCAGTCGATAATCTTCCATTACAAGAAAGAGTAAATCTACATTTTCAGTTGGATGGATGTCCAATACACAATGCGAGACAAGTCAGGGAGTGGCTTAACGAGAATTTCCCCAATCATTGGATAGGTCGAAACAGTCCATTAATTCATTGGCCACCCCGATCTCCGGACCTTACCCCACTTGATTTTTTTCTGTGGGGCTTTATTAAGTCCAAAGTTTATAAGACACGGCCAAATAACCGGGAGGTATTGTGCACTAGAATAAGGGAAGCGTGTGAGGAGATTAACGCGCATCAATTACGAAATGTTGTAAAAAATATAAAAAAACGTTATGAAAAATGTATAGAATTAAACGGAGGATTAGTGGAAGCTACAAAAATTTAAATTTAATGACGTGATTAGTGTAAATCAATTTGACAGACTCCTTTTTCATTTTTAAAAATGTAATTTTTTAATCATTACTTTTTTTATCAATTGTTGTTTATATTAGAGTAATTGTTGTTTATTTTGTGTATACTGGTTTTTATGATTCTTATTAATAATTATTAAACCAGTGTTTGTTATTTAACTTTGTGTCCCTATGGGTTTTATTCGGTTTTTATAAAAGAATAGGTTCACCGACAACGGTAAACACTGGTGATGCCGATATTGTCATAACTTTTTTACGGGCAAACTTTTTTTTGCAAGAATTGCTACAAATGCATTTGTGGGGTTCCTAAATCCAGTAGTGTAGTCAGATTTTTTATAAAAAAATCGCTAACAATATTTTGCTATTTTTCACTTAAAAAAAAATTCGTAGTAGGCCTTGAAAATCAAAATTTCGTCTTCAAATTTTGCATCAAGATAGAGCTTTTGGAGATCTATCTTTAAAAAAAAGCCCGGTTCAAATCGGTCCATAAACAACTTTTGTACGCGAATGTTTCCATTCTTAATGGGTCACCCTGTAGGTTCAGAGAGTCCAATTAAATTCCTTCCCCTGGTGAAGGGTACTACGACCGTTTTGTCAGGGTTTACTGACAGTGCCTGCCCTTTACACCAGTCATCTATCCATTTCAAAGCCTCTTTCATGAGTTCTGAAACGATAATATTATGTTTCCCGACTATGAGAACGACTAAGTCGTCCGCATAGCCTTGTGTATAAAATCCCTTTCGATTAAGGCCCTACAGTGCGCCGTCCACCACTAATCCCCATAACAAGGGAAACAGTACGTCTCCCTGGGGGCAGCCCCGGCCTACCTTACACTTGGATGTCAAATAATCTTACGTATTAAAAATAACACCTGAGAATCCAATACCTCGTTTAGTTTGTTTCTCGAATTTTCCATAGGTTTGACCAATTTTCACTAAGTTGTTTTGTTTCCCAATGTTCATCCGTTACAATTGCTGTTCTTCGGGACGTCGTAAATCCTTGTAATACAGTCTCCATGAGTCTTTTAAAAGTGGTCGTAGCATTGCAGAGGCCAAACGGCATGACATTGAAGGACCACAAACCTGTTTCAGTAGAGAATGCAGTTTTTTCTTTGTCCTTTGGATCAACTTCTACTTGCCAATAACCATTTTTGGGGTCTAGCGTAGAAAACAATTTTGCATTTGCCAGGGTGTCTATAGTGTGTCATGGATTATGGGTAAACGATAGCTGTCTTTTTTGTTATGTCATTTATTCTTCTGTAGTCAACACAAAATACGGTAAAACAGTTTTTCTTGATGACTAACACTACTGGTGAAATCCATGGGCTGTTCGATAGTTCAATTATATCTTGACGTTCCATGTTCTTCAGATGGTTTTCCATTTCTTGTTTAGTCAGTGGAATTCTTTGCCTTTGCTTAATGGGTGCATGATCAAAAGTGTTGATCTTGTGCTGCACTATGTTAATTCTTCCCAAGTTGTCTTCTGATAGGGCAAATACATCTTTGTATTTCAACAGTTTTGCCTTTTCTTCCAGAATCTTTAAACTGGCAGTAACTTCACCTTCTGTGGCACGGTTGGATTTTCTCGGGGTGTCTTAAATATGGCAATTTTTTTTGAATAATAAAAAATACGTTTTCGACGTTTACCGTACATTATTAAAAAAATACGCATTATAAACCGGTCTAACTTCAGGATCGTATGAAAAACACCAAAACAAAACTAATTGTAAAGGGTCTACGATTAATTTTAATTCTGATGGAAATGGTACAGCGTTTACTGCTCATGTTTCCTTAAAAAATATGAGCAACCCATCTGTTTTTGACGATAACTCCTTCAATTTTGCTCTAATTAACTTTTATAAGTGCTCATGTTGAAGGTCTTTTTGAGTACTACATAAAACTCCCGGAGCGTCATACACGTAAAATTAATCCTTTTTCCGTTATTTGACGTTGAATACATCGATTCGAGTATTCCCCCCAAAACAAGTCCCCTTCCACTAACCATATTTCGCTTTGTATAGGANTAAAATTAATCCTTTTTCCGTTATTTGACGTTGAATACATCGATTCGAGTATTCCCCCCAAAACAAGTCCCCTTCCACTAACCATATTTCGCTTTGTATAGGACGTACAACAGTTTTTAAAAAACGATTTTCTTTGTTTATTTATAAGCTACATTTTTGTTCATTACACTTTTTTTAATAAAATGCGTAGTTTTTGAGTTATTCGCGAAAAATACTTTGAAAAACTAAAAAACTATTGATTTCTCGAAAAAATTCTTCGAATATCTTTTGCTCAAAATTTGATTGTTTATCAATTTCCAGCGATATTTTTTAAAGAAATTCCACCCCCGAGAAGGCGTGTCAACCCCCAACAGGGTGATAGCGTCAATCGGCCATATGTCACTAATGTTCATTGATATTTTCTATCTGCCAAATTTCAAGTCGATCGGTTCGGTTTCAAAGAATTCAGAGGTGAAAAGCTTCAATGACTGTACTAAAAGGGTTGGTAAGTC
Source organism: Anoplophora glabripennis (assembly GCF_000390285.2). Classification (NCBI taxonomy): domain Eukaryota; kingdom Metazoa; phylum Arthropoda; class Insecta; order Coleoptera; family Cerambycidae; genus Anoplophora; species Anoplophora glabripennis. The sequence continues at coordinate 26,785 of NW_019417961.1, forward strand.
CATTTAGAGCAAATAGGACATCCTCGAGGACACCCAGTTATTTTCATCAAATCAATTTTAAGAATATAAGTGTTCGTCCTCCACACAGTAATATGAAAATGTCCCATTTTTGTTTATACAAATGCATTATTTCCGAATACGAATACGCGCAAGTCATAGAAATCAACAAAAGAATGGTAACGCCGACTAAGTGGTTATATGGTCATCGTTAACATCAACAACCTATTCAAAAGCTTTCCAATTTGAACAGAAAAACGCAACAAATTACATTGTGTTCTATGAAAACGATTTGCTTAATCCCAGGTAAGTGTTATGAAATAAATATATACCAGGAATACTAAAGTTTAAAACATAATAAAAACTCACCATTTGTCTTGACTGTTTGTGTCAGCGTTTGTCCTGAAAGCAAAAAAAAGAAAGATTGATTAATTCAGTGTAGACACTAGATTTTTATAAGCAGGCATATTTAGAAGAGGTAGGCTATTTAACGGATTAAATCAGAGGAGATAATTTCGGTAATAATACTGAACTATAATTCATACTATTATAAGCGTAATTACGAATTGATTTTTATATACACAAAAAAATAAATAAATAAATAAAACGTAATCATAATAATAATTTGACACTTCAGTGAGTAAATAAGACGCTGAGGAAGCGGGGGGCATCAGAATTTACGTCGTAGTTCGTGGTTTGTTTCGTTCATTATTAATATATACGTAAAGAAATTTAAAATACCTTGATGTCAAATCGAAAGAACGGTTTTGAAGGGTAAAGATCCTACTTTTCAGTGGTGTAATTGATTTTTAGAAAAAAAATATATTCGCGATGTCATATAACCTTGAATATAGCAAAAAACCGTGTTTTTACACATTTAGGTTAGAATATTTCGGCAACCTAGGGCGATGGGTCAATTTAGAGGCCATATTCGGATTTAGCCGTTACCATCTCGGTGGTACCTAACGATTTAGCGCATCTAAAATCTTTGGGGACGCATTGTCTGCTTTCTGCGGTATTTTCCTTGTTGTACCTACCAGTCTGATGTTTAATTCGTTTAGAACAGCCAATCCAAAGGATTTAGTTTTTAGATGAATTTAATAAAAGCCTGCACGAAACCATTTTAAAGCCTCTTTGAATTCAAAATCTGGTACAGTACCTAGCCCGAGAGTGATAAATCACGTGTAGATGCAATCTTTAGGTTCGTTTATTGAACTTTTAAATATCTTGTTAATTGTATTCGGTTTAGTAAATTTCAATTTGAGTTTTATTAATCAGTTAAATTATGTAATTTTAACCTTCAATGTTGAACAACCACGTGCTAATGAAAACTTTTTCTTTCTTTCCTCGCTCTCCCATTTTAGGATACCAGATCTATTCAAGATAAGATTTATTTATAGATTTAGAAGATTTAATTGTTTTATTCAGTTCCTGAAAATTTATCAGAAACTAATTTTGAGATATAACTACTAAGAGTTAGTTATTAAAGTAATTAAAGTTTGACGGAAACTTTCCAATTAGATACTGAGTTTGTCGGTATAGTTTTTGAACTTGGCAGTTAAATTAGCCTAGAAATTTCCCGTTTAACTTTGACCGGTTATAACTCGTCAATATTAGTCCAGAAACTTTTGAAAATGTATCATTTTGAAGAGAATCTCATCTACTTTTTTTGTACAGCAATTTTCTTTGCCTACTACTAAAAAAAGGAATGAAAAAAGTAAAATAAATAAAAAAAACTTATTTTTTGCTTTTTTAAAATTGTTTGTTAATGATTTTTTGCATAAAATTTGTATTTTAAATTTTTTAAATACCTAAGACATTTCAATGGGAAATTCAATTCTTTACAAAATTTTTCCTATGAACTATTAATATCGAAATTTTGCTTCGTTTTCATGCTATATTTAAAAAATTACAAAAGTGCATTTCCACCCCTATCTTCAACTTCAACCCTATAATTTAATAGCACTCCGCGGTTTTTTTCATTTTTAATGATCAGAGAGCGGACAATTTGTGTCTTTAACCTTTAGCATAGATATGTCATTCATAAACCTAGATACATTACCCATGACGCAGTGGCGTGTCGGGTATGCATCGGAAATTTACGTGATAATTCAGGAAAATT
>NW_019417962.1:0-27507 GCF_000390285.2 Anoplophora glabripennis
AGGTCGTTAACCCGAACAAACGACACATGTTTGCTATAATACAGAAAAATCAATCGGCCGAGTACTATATCATTAGAACACAGAAAAGACGTTTCCAGCAATCCTTGAAGAGGTTGCTGAAGAAGCACCCGAAAGCGCGCGTCGTGGCTGATTTGGAGTATAATCCCAACAGTATCAGCCTTTTTAATCGTATCAAGGACGAAATACCGTACATTACATGCAGATACAACGATTTTAAACTTGTAAACGCGCCTATTGAAATTTTTGTAAATGACGTTAATAAAATGCTAGAAATAGATTAAACAGCGCTTACCCCCTCCACACACACACCTACATAATAATAATAAGAATACCTTGAGCAAGCGCCTCATTCTTGGTAGTGATAAAAATGAAAACCACGTTCTACTTTAAAGCCTTGAGAGGGAGATAAGGAAGCTAAATATTCGCGACGATGTATTAATTAATCAATGGTACTTGGATAAACAGCCTTCGTGTTATATACGTTATGAACCCGTATCGTTTGCCTTGCTGTCTAAAATGGACTTTGACCCCTTCAACAAGCATTCAAATCCAAAGACGTTCAACTACATCTGGAGGCGCATCGTAGAAAAGGACATGCTGCAGTCCATGTGAAAGAACGTGAACAGTTTACGGCGTTTTGCAGTAATGAAAGCTCAGAGAATTTATTTAAAAAATGCAATTGTAAAAATTATGGTGAAATGTTATGTACAGATATCTTTAATAAAAACTTGTAAACATATGATTGAGTATTATTATTTCTAACCTTTGGAAATGAGGGGGAAAAATAAAACGCTGGTATGTAAAATATGTATTTATTTTTCAATAAAATTATACAGAGTGTGTGTGTAGAAAAAAACAGGCGTTAAAGCTTTTGAAACCGTAGGGCACCGAGCTGTGGTCGTCAAGGAACCGTCTCTTGCAGGAGAGAGGTTTATATAGCTTGGTTTGCTGTACTGTAACCACCTCGTGCTTCTTGGTCCTCAAGATGTTTCTCGAGGCCACGCATACCGGAGCAGTGGAAGTATCCAACACCATATCTTTTATGGTATCGAAATTTACCAGTCGTGAGGCTGAGTAGTTAAGGGATATACCCTTAACTTTACACACGACCTTCTCCTCATTATCTCTGGTGGAGAAGACCTTGTATGTGTAGTTTTTCGGACCTCCGCTGACAAACTCGGATATGTAGCTTTCGGGTCCGTATCCTTCCAGTTCGTCCGTCATGTCACCGAGGAATTCGCCTGTAGGTACGTCGTACTCTTCGTCTTTAGCCACGTAAATGACAGAGTCCGTATCGTAGTACAGGACCCTGTCGCCCAGCTGTTCCAGGTAACTGTACAGTTTTAGGCGTGCCTGGGTAGTGACGTAAGCGGCTATGACGACATTTACGGTAGCGAGCGGGTCGTAGGCCTCCTCCCTGTGCTCCCAGTTAACGACGAGCGTGTCTTCGTTGATCGGGAGCGCCGAGTTAACGTAGATGCTGGGGTTTGTGAGCATGCTGAAGAATTCAGCGGGGTTTCTCACAATAGATGTTTTGGGCTGGTTCTCCCTCTGTCCCAACTTCCCCCAAAAGCTGTTCAAGATGAGTTTTGCGAGAGATCGAAGACCGGGGTTCTCCAAGATCTCCGCAAACTCCAGTCTGACGTCTTCCCTCTCGAGGAACTGCTCAATATATCTCTCCTTCTCCTCGTCTGTGGTACAATGGGCGGGCCAGCCGGACGCCTGTTGCTTCACGGAGATGAACTTGTTCATCATATCCGTGAAGAGACCTCCGATCTTTGTGGCCTTATCGTACTGCTGAACGTCGTAGGTCCATATCTCGTGGATCTTCAGCAGACGATACCCTTTTTCAAGGGCTTTCAACACCTCGTCCGTCGCCCATGTCCCCGTCAGAGCTCGCTCTACATCGCTATGTCGGCACTCTTCGCTCGTGTTCATGTGTTCTCCGCAGGTGCGACAGAGAACAAACATGAGCTTGTTATTCATCTTGGCGGGGAGCACCGGGTGGTAGAGATGCTGGGGTGGGAGGATCTTGCATTTAACAAGTCCGTTTACATTGCGAAGATCTGTAGGACATTCCTCGCCCACATGCACCTTGGGGTGGCCTACGGGGAACTTGCCGTATTTGCAGACCCAGGGGTAAAGGGAGCATACGTCAACGTATTTGATTTTTTCGCCTGGGCCGCACTTGTAGTATTCGACCGTGTTCCCTGTGCGGCCTCCGTAGAAAGCGTCTCTGGGGTTTAGCGGTGTTAGGGTTACGAGCGGGTGGTTTTCAGTATAGTTGCGGATTTCGTTGTCGTTCTTATGAAGATCCCGCCTAAACTCGCATTCCCACATTTCAATGACCTCGTAACCGAGGTCTCGAAGTCTTTGTATCTTTGCAAGGGTGGCTTCATGGCGGGTGTTTAATGTCTGGGAGGGGTCTTCGGGCATGGGGATGTCTCTATTACATTTGAAGCAGGCGGGGCAGCCGTGGAAGTAGCAGCCGTTAAACTCAAACACCTGCTTGGTTTCCTCGCAGTACCCATCGACTTTTACACCGGCGACTCGAGATTCTTGCTGTTTAGCAGCGTGTTGAATGTTTATTTGTCGCTGGTGTTCCTCCCACACTAACCACTGTATGGCTATCTTGCTTTGGTTGTCGCGCCATCTGTAGCCGCCTTTGGGGATGATGCCGATGGTGTTTGGCTTGAGGAAGTTGCGCCTGTACACCTTATTGCACGCAGAGGCTATAGTGCAGGCTTCCGTGTACGGGCAGACGTTTCCTGTTTCTATCAGCTGCTGTCGGAACTTGAGACATGCAGCCGTCAGGATCTCCACGTCCGATATGCAATATTCGACTAGGTCGCGCTGCATATCGAACACGTCATCCCTGTGTTCTTCGTGCCACTCGAGGAACTTGGCACGATCTTCCGCCTTCATATTATCCGGGTCATAGTATTCGGCGGCTGGTAGGGGGCCCACGTAATCTGCGTTGGCTGAGGTATTAAACAGGTGAGGGAAGTAACTTTTCTTGAAATTATTGCCCAAGCCGAAAGCCTTGGGTAGCTTGGACAGTGCCATGGGGAAATAATTTAGGCTGTCCAGGAACTTTACGTTCCCCACGACCATGGAAATTATTTTGGTACCCCGCATGATGAGTTCGGGGGTGAGGTTCGTCTGTGTCAGGATGTAATTCAGGCAGAACTGGTGGTCGAAGGCCTGTCCGTTGTGAGCCATAACCACCACCTGCTTGAATTTTTTCCTCATGGTCATGAGGTGGTGGAGGAACGGCGAAATGGGGTCATTGCACCTTAAAATCTGCAGTCTAACCCCGCATTTACTACAGATTTTCTGCGGCGTGTTGAGGCATGTGTCGCAGCATTGCTTGAATACACAGAGATTAGGCTCGTGCAGGTGTGATCCGTCCGGCCTCGCTGTTTCTTGTCGCGTCTCCAAGTCGTAGAAGACGAACAGAAGATCGGTGGTCTTCGGCTTCCCTGTGTTGGGTTGCATGTAGCACAGGTGGTCTGCGGGGACGTGCGCGTTGCATATCTTGCAATATATCTCCCCGCAGATATGGGTTCTGCCCCTTTTTACCACCTTGAGACAGTCGGGGCAACGGCGAATCTGCTTGCAAACCGAGCTCTTTTCCTTTGATCCTTGGCTCCTATGATTGTCGTAGCATTGCCGGCCTCTGAAGCTACGCTGACAATCGGTACAGGTTACTGCGATGTCTTCCGGGCATGCGGGTGACTTCTGGCACGCCGGACATGTGCCACCACACCTGTGATCTTTTTTAGTATTATATGGCACTTGGCACCTCTCGCAGTAATAATCACAGCAGAAGGCCGACGTTAGTGACGTGATAACATTATAGTGGCCCTCGTGATAAATCAAATTTAACGACGGGCCCTCTGTGCAGCCCTTAAATATCACGTCGCGACCTTTGCTGCCATACAGGTACACGACGATGCGGTAGTCTTTTAGGTGTCGCTGGAACTCCTGCAGCTCAGGGATACCGCAACCTTCTTCGGGGATGGTAACCCCCGACACCCGTATCAGGTCTTGAGCTCGCAGAGTCTGCAGCTTTCCGATATCTCTACGAACTTTTCTATACTCTGTGTCCTTGTCCACGTTGGCTTTTGCTACGACGAGGGCGCGCGGTAAACACAAATTGTCTTTATTGTTTATTGCGACAATACCACGTCTCATGCCGCACTCCTCGTCGAAGATGTTATACTTTTCGCCACGTCCTTTCCCTACAGGCATCTTAACCGATGTCACGCCTAAACAGAACGTCTCGGTGTTTAGCCCTGCGGAGTTGGATTGATAGACGCTGGAGATGACGTCCCACACGTCGTCGTAGGTAACTTCTTTAGCTGGTTTGAAGCGGACCCAGCGATCACCTCTGGCAAAGTCCTTCGAACAAAACGAAAAAGACACCTGGTCTTCGGGGTTAAGACCTTCGGCGCCTTTAGCTATGGCCTGCTGGATAGCCTCTTTAACCCACCCTATGGGTTCTTCGCCGACGGGCACCGGCTTGATTTTAAACTCCAAGGTACGCCCCATCAAATTGAAGCGGCGGACCATGCGGATTGTGTCTTTGACGATCGAAAATTTAGACATCTTGAATAGCGTAGAGTACGAGAAGAAGAAAAGTGTGATCTTAACACTTCAAAGATAAGCGGGCTAAAAGATCGCACGGGGGGGCGTAGTTATTACCTTTCAGGTAACCGGCGTCGGTGAGATATAATTTTGCGCCTGAAAAGAGGTCACGTGATTAAGATGTGTTTGATTAAGAAAAATAAGGCGTATATTCTCACAAAAAGTATAAGACAAAAAATTTTGAAAGTGAGTAAAACGAAAAGATAGTGGGTGCTTTCTACCTACTACGGGGCAAGCATATCATCGATCGCGAACAAATGAAAAAATATCAATGAAGCCCACTATCTTATTGCAAGACGTTTAATTTGATATGCGACACGCCATATTTTTTAAAAAACTCACCTTTATTGAAGACGTTTCAACGCCCCTTTTTTTAAAAAATCAAATATGATAACAGCGCGTTTAGATAAGACTCAAGACAGCGTACTGAATGGAAGATATACCGCCGCATCCGGCTTTTATACTCCGCTCGAAACCTCGATCTCGAACCTGTCCCTAACGGTCGATATCTAAAAGGCCTCTTAAAGTTTACGATTTGTGCGTCTTTGCCATTAGAATCAGTGTTAATTTACGATATTCGGCAAAGTGTAGCGTTTTCCCCATTAAAACACGTGTAAGTTGTGGCACACTTGATAATTACGCCCACGCGCGCGCGCGAGCTCGTCAAACAACGGCTAACCGATAACAAAAAGGCCCCCTGATATCCACGATTTGTGCGTTCCGGCCATAAGAATCAATGCTAATTTTAAGATTCCGCCTAGTCTGATACGTTTTGCGTGTAAATCGAAGCACATACGGGTTGATAGCGCACGTAAGATGTAGAAAGCACGTGATATGCGTGGTGGTAACGGTGCGCATCTTAAGCTTTAATCGTTCTTTCTTCGCTGATCTGTTGAGGTGTACGGAGGTGTGTGTGTGTGTGTGGTGCTCGCGAGGGTTTGGTGGTGAGCTGGTGGTCGACTTTCTTCCTCACGTTAGCGTGACAGGTACCGCTTTCATGCGGGAGAGTACAGCCCTTGGCGTCTGTAATACCAGTCCTAATAAGATAAGGGTCGTCGCCTTCAAGGGGCATGTATAGATAACGCTTTCGTTTGTGCGCATACGTGCGAACATATTTTTGTGGAATTGAGTTGCCGGGGCTTCCAACTTGCTGTTGTTGAGGCCCCATATGGCTATCAAAGAACCGCCCCCACCCTATAATCTCCGCGCTCTGTGACGTTTCCTTGGTTCAGTTGGTAAGTTTTTACGAAAATTACCTCAAACCGTAATTATTTTATTATGAAAATCTGTACTTTACTAAATATTAAATATATAGAAAAAATTACGTCAAAAATAATATAGAAATTTTTATGAAAAAATATAGAAAAATGAAAGTCAGTATTTTACGTAGAAATTAGATCAAAAACTGTACTTTACTAAAACGGAGAAACTACGAAAAATTAAATATGTAAAAATTAATAAAAAATACGTCTTACTGTACTTATAAAACGGAGAAATTATATACGGAAAATAGAGAAATTATTTCGTGTATTAATTACGTCTAACTAAAAATTATGAAAAATTGCGTATAAATTACGTCTTACTGTACTTTACTAAAAATTATGAAAAATTTAGCATTAAACTGTACTTTACTATATATAGAAAAAAATATTTTACGAAAATTACCACAAACCGTACTTACTAATGAAAAATTAAATATTACATCAAACTACAAAAAATAGAAAAATTATTTTATGAAAAATTAATTATGAAAAATTTAGCTTTAACTGTACTTTACTAAATATATAGAAAAATTTAGCGTTACTGCCACTTTACTATATATAGAAAAATTACGAAAATTACCTCAAACCGTACTTACTAAAGACAGAAAAATTTATGAAAAATTACTAAAAATATGGAAAAAAATACGTCCTGCTGTACTTACTAAAAACGGAGAAATTATGAAAATTAAAAATAGAGAAATTATTTTGTGTATTAATTACGTCTAACTAAAAATTATGAAAAAATTACGTCTTACTGTACTTTACTAAAAATTTATGAAAAATTAAATATAGAAAATTATTAAAAATTTTGAATATTTTTTTTAATGGTAAAGAGTCATTGAAAAGCCGCTTATCATCACAACGGATCTGTTTAGTTTGAAACACAGCCGTCGAGATGTTTGAATGGCGCTGGGAGTACAGCGCGTATTTCCTATCACAAGACAGCCGTTTTTTCGTTTCGATAGCCCGAAGGCCTTTCGCGTTCACGAACGGATTTAAGTATTTTCGCGTTTGGCTGAACCCTTTTTTCGTTGGTAAGGAAAAATCCAATGATTACCCTTAGGTAATCGTTTAAGATAGATCCCTACACGACGCGATACAGATCTAAGCCAGTATAGAAGACTGTGTATTAAATCTGTATTTACGACGCGATCTGAAAAAATGCAGAAACTGGAAGCAACGACATGCAAGTAATAACTTACCCGTCGGATCTCCGCGTCTCTGTTGTTCTCTGATTTGCTTTTGGCCATTAAAATGATCTTCTTGTATTCGCGCCTTTCCATGCCGCTCTCAATTTTACGTATATTTTCATGTAGGACCATTCCTCTGCCTATAAAAATTAATACTTTAGATTCGATCGCCATCTTGTTAATGGCTGTTAGTAGTTTCGTCGAAGGTAACAGTTTAATTGTTTTTTTTTTGGCTGATAAAAGCTTTTTCATCACGTTTTGAATTTATGATTAGTGACTTTTTTCCTGCTGAAATAATAATAATAGGATTTTGATTGATTTTTTACGATCAGTTATAGGTTTTTGGTTTTTACCTCGTTTTTAAAATTTTTAAATTCTAAGTTTCTAGCATTATTTTACGGGGCATTTTAAATGATTTATTTTCAATTAGAAATTTTCTAGTAAGTTCTAAGTTTCTGGTATTATTTAACTGTAGATTTTGAAATAATGTGATTTTTATGAACGGCTCCAGGTTTTAATGCTTTTAATGATTTTTAATCGGTTTCGTAAAGATTAATGATTATAGGATTTTTTTTTTTAAATAAATTTTCTTTTTTAATCTGATTTTATGATTTATTTTCGGATGCGGGTTTTCCTGTTTTTTTTAAATTAAATTTGCGGGATTTTGAAATTGAAATGATTTTTATCTGATTTTATGGTTTTATTTTCGGGTGCAAGTTTTTAGCCTGTTTTTTAAATTTATAATTTTTTAAATTTTCGAGTAAGTTCTAAGTTTCTGGTATTATTTAGCTGTAGATTTTGAAATAATATGATTTTTTATGAATAGTTTTAAATTATTTTAATGATTTTTAATCGGTTTCGTAAAGATTAATGATTATAGGATTTTTTAAATAAATTTTCTTGTCTTTTTTAATCTGATTTTATGATTTTCAGTTAGAAATTTTTGATATTTTCCTGTAGTTTCTGGTATTATTTAACTGCAGATTTTTATGAATAGTTCCAAGTTTTAATGTAGTTTAATGCTTTTAATGGAATTTTTAAGATTAATGCTTTTAATGATTTTTAATGGAATTTTATGATTTATTTTCGGTTAGAAGTTTTTGATATAGTTTCCTACAGTAATAATTTTTAATAGGATTTTTAATTAAATTTTCTTGTCTTTTTTAATCTGATTTTATGATTTATTTGATGATTTTACGATTTATTTTCGGATGCGGGTTTTTCCTGTTTTTTTTAAATTAAATTTACGGGATTTTGAAATTGAAATGATTTTTATCTGATTTTATGGTTTTATTTTCGGATGCAAGTTATTAGCCTGTTTTTTAAATTTATAATTTTTTAATTTTCTAGTAAGTTCTAAGTTTCGGGCATTATTTACTGTAGATTTTGAAAGTTGAAACGATATGATTTTTGATTTGATTTCTTTTTCAGTTAGAAGCTTTTGATATTTTTCCTGTTTTTAATTAAATTTACGGGGTTTTGAAATAATATGATATTTTTATGAATAGTTCCAAGTTTTAATGTAGTTTAGATTAATGATTTTTAATGGCTTTTTTTTTGTGATTTATTTTCGGTTAGAAGTTTTTGATATTTTCTTGTAGTTTCTGGTATTATTTAACTGTGGATTTTTATGAATGGTTCCAAGTTTTTATTGTAGTTTAATGCTTTTAATGGAATTTTTAAGATTAATGCTTTTAATGGTTTTTACTGGAATTTTTGAAATTGAAACGATATGCTTTTTACCTGTTTTCTTTTCAGTTAGAAGCTTTTATTTTTTCCTGGTTTTAATTAAATTTACCGGTTTTGATATTTTATGAATAGTTCCAAGTTTTTAATGTAGTTTAGATTAATGATTTTTAATGATTATGGTAAATTATTATTTTCGGCTAGAAATTTTCGACCTGGTTTTTTATATAGAAAATGTATGTTGACTTACCTTTCTTTATTGCAAAGGTATCCGTATATATCAATCACAGGACACATCACTCGCACACACACACCAGAACAGCGACACATCATGTAAAGAGAGAGACTCGCTTTTAAAAATGAATATTTTTGCTTCAAACAGTCTACAGGATGATGATAAAACTATCCTACAGTTTTTAAAACGGTCGCCTGCTGTCCGCGATATTTCTTATCACATCCGGACAGCGCTCATTACTTGTTATCATATCTCCCAGGCCCAAGTTGCAATAAACTAATATATGAGGCTTTTGGTTTTCTTGATACAACTGTAATATTTAATACAAATAACGTAACACTATTACATTATGTCTTGAACGTTTGAGATTCCGATGAAGCGCTCTTCTTTAACACATGCCGCTATTTCGGCTCCTTTAGTTTAAGCACTTTAATCTTATATATCATTCCGGTATACGACGCTATTAGACCCATACCGCCCACACCATTCATACGAGCCCGCCAAGTTCACCGCAGGTTACGATAATGACGTCATCTACTGATAACGCCAAGAACACCGCGAACCCTCCCGACATCTACTGATAACGCCAAGTACACCGCGAACCCTCCGTCTGACGTCATCTACTGATAACGCCAAGCATACCGCAAACGACGTTATTAGACCCGGCTACTGATATCCGCTAAGAACACCGCGGCTACAAGCGCGCGTTGGAGACCCGGGGGCGAAGCTCCTCGCGGGACATACTCGGGCATTAGAGGCTACTTACGTGGGGAATCCTACGCGGAGCACTGGGAGCAAAGCCTTGGGTGACGCGGGGGCCCAGGTGGGGCGAAGCCCTAAAGGCAAAAGGGGGCCCCAAGTGGGGCGAAGCCCTAAAGGCAAAAAGGGGCCCCAAGTGGGGCAAAGCCCTAAAGGCAAAAAGGGGCCCCGGGTGGGGCAAAGCCCTAAAGGCTACATTTTGAATTTCCCGCCATTTTTCCCGCCAAAAAATGGCGCGCTCTGATTGGCTGGCGGGGGAGGGGAGGGGGAAGGGAAAAGGAGGAGGAGTGGGGGTGGGCTCAACCGCCCTAATACCTACTTTGGTATTTGTTCGATGGTAACAGGAAAATTGATTCCAGTAAAATTCAGAACGTTATGAAAATTAGGATATGAATTAATACGGTCTGTATTTCTTTCTGCTGGATACAAACAACTTACAACAGCATAAGCAAAACAAAACTGATCTGTATTTTTGATATTTATAACGGCATTTTTTGATTTAATTTCTTTGGGCAGTTCAATATATTCCGTTAGAAAAATCGTATTTGTTAATATTGATTTCCAAACTTTCAATGCGGTTGAGTGCAAATCCACTCTGACCCTCTTGAAATTCCATTAATTTATTAATTATTTTATCACTGACATTATCACGATACCATTGATATAAATCAGTCCCTAAATCTATTAAATTATTTTTTGTATTAAAATACTTAAATTCCCTAATTTGTTTATCCTCGTCAACATGTTGCTTAATAAATTCACAACACAGCACCGTGTTGACTTTAATCGTTGGATCCTTTTTTAATGCATTTAAAATTCTAGGTTTAAACAAGTAAAATGAATCGTTTAAAAATTCAAGTGGATCGGTATGTAAAATATTAATAATTAAACCGCTTCGTATTCGACTTGAAAAAGCAGATTTTCCATCTTCCCATCGAATTCGTTGACTTCGCTTTAGAGACGATTTTAATTTTTTATTTTCAGATAACCCGCCTCCCAAATAAATGTTATCCATAGATCTTAACAACTGTCTATATTTTCTCAAGTGACCGATGTTTGTTTGAAGTTTAATTTTTAGGGAAATATTAGAGTCAACGTTTAAAAGAGCATTAGACAATAAATTAATGTTCCCATTACAATAATTAATATATTTCAGTAAATCCTCATTTTTAACATTTTTAGTTTGACTTAAAATTAAAAAAATTTCTCGGATGTTTTTAACTATGTCATCACTTAAAATGTCCATATTCTAATATTATGTTTTATCGTGTTAAAATGTGCACTAAATATTTTTAACAAATTCTATGGCTACGGTTTTTGAGTTTTTATAGTTCCCAGTATCAATATTTATCTCACCCTTGCTGATGAGGCAGTACTGTTTATCCTCGAATTCTTCCAAATGTTTGTCCAGTTGCTCGAACAGTCTTCTTGGTAGAAACACCTGACATTCATCCAACTCGGCCACTAAATTGTCTCCATACTTTGTAGACACCTTTTTAATTTTCCAGACTGGATATTTTCGCCCAATTTCTAATTCTTTTAGCGGCTTCGTCGGTTTAAAAGCTAAAAGCGACTTTTCATTAATTTCGTTTAAATCCATCTCTATGAACAAACAAAAATTTTTAGAAACTAGATTTGAGATAAAAAGGTTATACTTACTAGTGCGATTTTTATAGAACTTGCGTTGTTTTTCAGAAACTAATACAGCATGACACTGGTACTCCCGACATTTCCTTTTATATGGGAAAATAAGAGAAAGGTGCGTGGAAACACCTTCATTATTACATCACGTTTACAGTAATGTCCCACCACAGAAATGCATATTCAACTCAAATGAGGTTAATTGATATATCTACATATTTACAGAGATATTAATTTACTATGCAACGCCTTTCTATTTATTGATCATATTACATAATTTAATTACAGAGGAAATTGCTATATAAATGTCTAACTACTAACTAATCGAAAAGTAAAATGATTAACTTCACAGAAGAAGAAGAAGAAGGTGATTCAATTGTTCAAATATGTGAAATGAATTTAATTACGTATTTTGTTTTAGATCGTTGCGAAGTACTGCCAAGATTTAAATTATTGTCTTCATCATCGGATGTAACGACAGTTTCCAAGATACAGTATTGTAAAAACGGAGAGTATCCATATTTCTGTATATCTAAGTTGGATATGTTTGCATCATACCAGATCTATATACGGACCGTAGAAGACGCATTTTGTGGTTCTGAAATTACTTCATGCAGTTTAATGTTTTTATTATGGAGTCCATTAAATTTATTACCAGTTTTATTGTTATGTTTAAAGTGTAAAAAACATTTATTAGAAGAAACTAATTTATATGAAGATTGGTTAAATACGTCAGTAAAATATTATAAGTTGCCCAAAGACGAACCACTAGCCCATCTAGATATAATTCACAATCATACTAAAGGTCACGTACATTGTTTTACTTGTGGCTTCGACGTTATAGACTTCGAGTGTCCTAATACAATTTACGATAACATGTTAAGTATGAAACGTAAAGGTACTTTTATATATTATCAAAATAGTTCAAATATTTTAAATACTGTTTGACACGCTGAGAACACTAAAGACAAAAGGGTAATATTTATCATAGTTTTACCAGTTGTCTACAGGTATGGAACGTACATTTGGAATTCGTAAATAAATTTTAAATTACAAATAATCATTTATGCTTTATTTTTATACATCGACATACCTCAAATGGAAGAGCAACAAATTTTGCTTAAGAAACCTTTAAAAATTAAAATGTCATAAAAATATAATACGTTCTTTTAGATAATTTTTCATAAAATTTAATATAATTAGCTAAATATAACATAATTTTCATTTATGATACGCTGAAGACACTAAAAAAATTTGTAACATTTTATCACGACTTTAACAGTTGTATATTTCACATAGAAATACCTCAAATGAGAGAACAAAAAACATTTTTTCTTAATCCTTCAAAAATTGAAATGTTCTTAAAAATATAATACGTTATTTTTTTAGTAAACATAAATGAGAATTTTCATAAAATGTAGTCTCCTCACTTTGTAAGGAGACAATAATTCATAATTCTTTCCAAAATAATTAGCTAAACATCGGTAATTACTATCACAATGTATCTAACATTTTGTCTTAAAAAAGGACAATCTTTATTGCTATTGAATATTCCACTATTCGAATCCGTTGAATTTTTCTTAAAATTTGTCTTAAAATGTAGTATCCTCACTTTGTTTCAATAATAGATAATAATTTATAATTACTTCCAAAATAATTAGCTAAACATTGGTAATTACTATCACAATTTATCTAACTTTTGTCTTAAAAAATGACAATCTTCATTGCTATTGAATATTCCACTATTCGAATTGAGTTAAGATAAAATATAACGTAAAATACAATATGATTTTGATATTCAAATATAAAAGAAGTATATAAAGATTCTATTTACTTACATACATATTCAAGATAATTGTTATACTTCATAAAACTTTGATTCCAATAGAAACACTTATCTGTATATATACACAAGACATTTTTTTGAAAGTCAAACGTATTGCACTCAAATAGGCTCATTAGTTTGCATAGAGAATGCAGATACTTTCCAAAAAAATCTAAATTAAAGTTAGTTGCTACTATACATTACTTTAAGTAGTTTAAAAAATATTTCCTTTCTAAACCACACATCGGAAATTAAAAGAATCAATGGTGGCACCTGCAAAGGCATTACATAATATATTTTAGACGGCCGGCGTATCGTTTTAGGTCACTGCCGGGGCCGGTACCGCGTTCTCCGGCCGCGAACCGTCTCGTGAAAGGTAGCCCTCGCTTGAGCTAGCGCTGTGCTGTACCCGTGCATTATATAAATATAGGGTGGCTCAAATAACGAAGATAATTTATTGATGAACCTATTTACCACAAATACATCTTCTTCAAAATCTAAATGACCCCTCTTCGATGGAATCTGCCTCGAAATAACCCTTCTTTGCGGGAATCTGCCGCGAACCCCTCCCTTTTTTTACATCTTCTTTAAAGGACCCCTCCTAGCGGGAATCTGCCCGGAACCTCTTCTTTTTTTACATCTTCTTCGAAATCTAAAACCCCTCTTCGCGGGAAAATGACACATCTTCGAGGCAATCTGCCCTGAACATCTTCTTCACCCCTAAATTATGTAAATTGAGGTGGATCTCCTTTTGCTTATCTACTCCCAATTTCTTTCACTTTACTCAAGACGTCTCGCAACAGCTGATATTTAGGCTGGTATAGGGATTTTGAGTAGACGTAGACGTTTTCAAATTTGGCCCCATTCGGATGAAATAGAAGCGATAATATTACGTTGGTCTTCCCATAACCACTGGGTCCACATACGATACATCTAAACGAATTCGGCAGCAACGAACCATGTCTGCCTACAATAACAGGATTTTCATCAAGATCCAAGTTTTCTATTGGTAGCGTCCGCTCTTGTTGAACTACCTTCATGGTTTGAAGTCATCCATCAAGCTACTTCCTATAAATACAGGTGTCTCTATCGGCTTACATAATTTCTAATGCCGCTGCGATACGGTGAAGGTGTGTTAAATTCGTTAATAGATAAACTACCATTTGAATTACATATTCCTGACGGATATCAATTCTGCGGACCAGGTAACTAAAGTATATAATATTAATAATAAATTTAATTATTTTTTTCTCCTCATTAGGAACAAAACTTGAGAAACCCTTAGCCAAAGGCCAAAAGGGCATTAATCCTTTGGATTCTGCTTGTCGTGACCACGATATAGCATACGCTCAGAATAAGTCTGTAGAAAGAATAAGAATAAGTCTGATAAAGCCGATTGGGTGTTGGAGAATAGAGCTTGGGAACGTGTTAAATCTAAAGACGCAAAACTAGGAGAAAAAGCAGCCGCTTGGTTCGTAACTACAGCCATGAAGGCGAAACGTAATCTTCGAATGGGCTTGAAAAGGGAAAAAGGACAAGGACGACGTCAACCTGCATCGTTCCGCAGAAACGTTGTATCAAAAATCGCAAACAGTTTAAAAAAGCAGCCTAGTACTTCGTTGAGAAAAACTGCTCTGTCGGCTTAAAAGCGGCAAGAATAGCAGTTAAAAGGATCGGTGGTAAGAAGAACATTCGCGTACCAAGAATCATACCGCTCCCCGCAGGAGAACACTCTGGAGGCTTTCTACCTCTTCTAATACCTATACTAGGTGCCCTCGGAGCCCTCGGATCGCTAGCGGGGGGCGCGGGGGCTGTCGCGAAGACTGTAATCGATGCTAAAAGTGCAGCAAAAAAACTTATGGAGGAGCACCGACACAACGAAGCCATGGAAGCTATCGGGGCTAAAGGATCCGGCCTCTATTTGAGAAAGAATCAACACGGAGGCTACGGTTTATTCTTGAAAAAAACAAAAAACTGCCAATAAAGCTACCCAATAAACCACTGTCTGACGAGGACCTGATTAGATACGTCAAACGACTACGAATTCCATTTTTTCGAGGCGTTTTCATGCGAGACACGTTACCATCTACAGGTCCGCAGCGGCGAGAAAGTGCCATTTTAAATTTAGACTTGAATAAGAATAGAGGCACTCACTGGGTAGCTTATAAGAAAAACGGTAACGAGGTAGAGTACTTTGACAGTTTTGGTCATTTGAAACCGCCTAAGGAACTGGTCCGATACTTGGGAACCAGCGACGTGAACATAACCTATAACGCAGATCGTTATCAAAATTATGATCAAATATCAATCAAGCCGATGTTTTTGATGCCACGTACGACGGTCTGATACGTATCAGCGGAAAGATTACAAAGTCTGGTGGTAATGGGGACGTATCCTTCGTAAACAACGCCGCGGCTTTTATGTTTTCATCAGCCACATACGAAATAAACGCCAAAGAACTGGAAAGTATACGTGAAGTTGGTCTAGTGAGCACCGTTCGAGGATACTTGTGTTATTCCGACGAGGATTCCAAGCACTTGTCTATAGCCGGATGGCATTATCCTGATGCGTCAACTCTAAATGCCGATAAAACTTTTAATTTCCTCATCCCGTTGGAGCATATCTTTAACATTTTCAACAACTACCGCATGGTAACATGTAGCAAGCAATGCATCAGATTGATAAGAGCCAGTAACGATTCCAATTGTTTCTTGGTTAAGGAGAAGGTGGCTACCGATAAAACTACAGTGACTCTGGATCTTCAAAACAGCGAAGTGAAAATTAAACGGCGATGAAATAAAACTTAGCTTACTAAAAGCCATCAAAGCCGATACGCCCATATTGATACCGTATAGACAATGGGATTTGCATATGCTCACGGCTGGTGCTATGAAAGAAATTTGGGCTGTTACGATCGAAAGCCCTAGATACGTCATCGTCGGTTTCCAGACCGCTAAACAAAACAAATTCACAGAAGATCCTACGCTCTTTGATAACATCGATATTACCAACATTAGATTAACGCTAAATGGCGAGAGCTTCGCTAACGAGAGGATGCGATTAAATTTTGCAAAGAACGACTACGCAGAAGCTCACTACAACTACACCGAATTTTTATCCAAGTTACTCGAATACGCTGCAGAAGAAATCTTTACCAGATTACCGCACCTTTAGGAATCACGCTCTTTTCGTCATTGATTGCTCGAGGCGGGATGAAATCATAAAATCGTCTACCGTGGACGTAAGATTGGACATTGAAGCAGCACAAGGTTTTCCTGATAATACCAGCGCCTATTGTATAATCGTACACGATTGTCACGGAACACCTCCCACTTAGCGAAATCGTAAAGAATTTAGCTTAAAAAATAATATGTAATATAATAATATCATACGAATCCAAAAGAAACAGTCAGATGCAGCAGGAGGAACTGCGAGGATCTTTTCCTTTGGGTATACAACCTATTACAGCAATGAAAAAGAAAACAGTTACTTTCGACGAATCTAAAAATAAAGTGTATCTAATGAAAACGTGGACTTTTGCATCTACTGCAGCTCGGCGTAGATACTGGGAATCTTTTGCTGTGGACAGACTTAGATTTAAAAGAAGAATTGAAACCACTTCCAAAATTCTCGAGCCGTTATTAGATAAACACCTTGAAAAATATTAGCGACGTAATAAAAGATCGAAAGAACTTATGCGATATTATGCATCAGAAAGTGCTGGGGACTATTATCCCTTGCATACAGTAACGGGTAATAAGAACCCCGTATACAATACGATTATTTCTGGGACGTATGTGCGAGAAGAGTTGCTACTGGATATTGCTTGCTGGATTTCCAAGAGTTTTTATGATAAATGCTATAGAATAGTAAATGAATATTTCGTTGACGAGTTCAAGATCAGG
This sequence comes from Anoplophora glabripennis, assembly GCF_000390285.2. Classification (NCBI taxonomy): domain Eukaryota; kingdom Metazoa; phylum Arthropoda; class Insecta; order Coleoptera; family Cerambycidae; genus Anoplophora; species Anoplophora glabripennis. The sequence continues at coordinate 17,175 of NW_019417962.1, forward strand.
TACCAACACGATAATGAAGCCCTGATAGTCAAGTTGCAAGATTTGGAGGCACGGAATGAGAAGCTTAAAAATTACGTTGAAGATATAAGTCCGAAGGTCATTAATCGGAACAAACGTCATATGTTTGCTATCGTACAGAAAAATCAACCACACGAGTACCCATACTCTATCATTAGAACTCAGAGAAGACGTTAGTAGAGATAATAGGCGGTTTCTGGACCAGGAAGTGACATGGCAAGGTCACCTGGGGTCAAGGTCATGTCAAGGTCACCTGGGTCAAGGTCATGTCAAGGTCACCTGGGGGTCAAGGTCATGTCTAGGTCACCTGGGGTCAAGGTCATGTCAAGGTCATGTCAAGGTCACCTGGGTCAAGGTCACCTGGGCTCAAGATCACCTNACCGTCTCGTGAAAGGTAGCCCTCGCTTGAGCTAGCGCTGTGCTGTACCCGTGCATTATATAAATATAGGGTGGCTCAAATAACGAAGATAATTTATTGATGAACCTATTTACCACAAATACATCTTCTTCAAAATCTAAATGACCCCTCTTCGATGGAATCTGCCTCGAATTAACCCTTCTTTGCAGGAATCTGCCGCGAACCCCTCCCTTTTTTTACATCTTCTTTAAAGGACCCCTCTTCGCGGGAAAATGACACATCTTCGAGGTAATCTGCCCTGAACATCTTCTTCACCCCTAAATTATGCAAATTGAGCTGGATCTCCTTTTGCTTATCTACTGAAGATAAAGGTAATACATCGAACGCACAAGAAATTACCGGTACAAATGCACCTAGTACTAGTACAAATTCAAATACACCTAGTAGTAGTACCAATTCAGCAAGGAAGCCTTTGGACTTTGTAAAAAGGACTAATCTACTTGCTGAATAGGACTAGTAGTGGGACGCACAATAGGCCTAATCAGACCGCAATGCTATGGGACTTATTAGGACCAACCACTAGAAGAAGAAGAAGAAGTACCAATTCAAATGCCATAGCTTCTGTTAGAACAGAGCCCGTTGCGCAGAATTTAGTATTATTAATGCATAATAAAACAAGTCTTCATTCTCGTCAAAATTGTCTCGTATTATTATCGACAGCAATCATAAATATTTTTGATTGTCATGATCACCTCGTTAAGGCTCGTGCAAGTTTTGATGCAGTCTCAATGAGTTCTTTTATGTCAAAAATTCTATTTGAAAAATTAAATTTGCCCCACGAGAAAATTAACAAGATGATTTTAGGTTTAAATCTTCTAACACGTATATTAAAACTACCCGTTTCATTAAATCAAATATTAGCGATTACAAGAAAAAAGTTTCATTTTTAATAACAAATGAGGTAACGAAAAATAATCCTCTTTTTTCATTCGATACAACTGATTTAAATATTCCCGAATCTAACACGTTAGCTGACACTAATTTTAATATCTCAAATTCAGTAGGACAGATCAAATTAGGTATCAATAAACCTATCTTACAAAAATAGAAATTCGGTTGGTTTCAGGTCCGATTGCATTTACTAAATTAAATCGAAATGTATGTATGTAAATCATATTGCAATTTAGTAACAAATCCAGCAATTCAAAACAAACTAGAAAATTTTTAGCGCATTAAGGAGATTGATTTGTCACGTTTAACTAATAAACAACATATTACATGTGAACGTATTTTCAAAAAAACTGTCACTATAAATGAATCAGATCGTTACGATTCTGCAATAAACAAATTTTTATCATTGGAGCACAAATTAGACAAAATTACCGATTTAAATCACAATATCACAATTTCATGGGTGAATATAAAATCTTCAATCGCATGACAAAAATTGATTAACATTTAATTTATTATTTACCTCATTACGGAGTTGTCCGGGAAGAACTAAACTTAGAGTTGTTTTCAACGGATCATTAATAACTAATAACGGTATATCTTTTAATGGTATTTTACTTGTCGGTCTCCAATTGCAAGACGATTTATTTAGAAAGCATGAAATTGTAATAATCGCAGACGTTGAGAAAATGTATAGGATGGTGGATGTTACAGAATCACAGCGTGACATGCAACGTATTATTTGGCGTTATAACATTTCTTCTTAAACATTATAGTTTAAACACATTGACATATGCAACAACCCTAGCAAGCTTTTTAGCCATACGATGCGATGTTTACACGAATGTGCTCTCGAAAACATTAAAGAACTTCCCGAGGCAGCTAATATCATATTAAGCGATTTCTATGTCGATGATTTAATAACAGACTCAAATTCAATTGATAATGCAAACAAAACTTTAGGCAGTGGCATTCCCACACGGACACTTTTAATTTTATTATAAATTCTCACACGGTCGATGACAAAATCACTAAGAGAAGTATTCTTTTTATGATATCTCAATTTTTTTACTCAATGGGTTTGATAGGCCCAGTCACGATTAAAGCTAAAATTATTTTGCAACGTTTATGGCAATTGAAGATAAATTGGGATGATTCAGTTCCATTTTCTTTAAAAACCGAGTTTACACATTTCAAAAACCAATTATCTTTGTTAGCTAAAATATCGATTCGTAGATATATTATTTTATCTAATTCAATTTTTATTGAAATGCATGGCTTTAGTGACGCATCACAGCATGCAAATGGAACTTATATATACATCGGCTCACATGACTCGTTCGGTAATTTGTCAGCAAATTTGTTATACGCAAAATCTCACGTAGCACCACTGCTACGTGCTTGCTAAGCACGCAACAAGCAAAAAAAGAAAAAGAAAGGGGACGGGCCAGGTGATACAATAACCTCCTGTATATCAATCGGGGTCTGCGCCAGGGATTTAGCCGATAGCTCAATCGGAGATTGGGGGTGGAACGCCCGTCCAGGTCCCTGGGTATGAACCACCGAGGTTATGATATTACCTAAGGGAAACAGAACAACCGAACAAAGAAAAAAAAAATGATTAAGCTAAACAACAGAATTTACTAAGCAAATGTAAAATGTTCAGTATTACATCAACGGTTCTACCCGGTATATTGGTCGCCGTCCAGTCTGGTTGTGAAAATTGGGCCACAGTGGGTGACCAGGCCGGTAAATCTGTCTACTACACTACGACTACACTAGTGATGGGAATAATCGAATGAATTTAATAATCGAGAGGTTACCGTTCGAATGAGTTTTATAATCGAATAATCATTCGAATGATATATAATCGAAAGTCCACTTCGAAAATTTCCGACAAATCATTCCCAAATTATATGCGAAAAAAAACGAAATGAATGACTTTCGCGTATTGCGGCATTTCTTCGTTGTCAGTTGAGTGGTTCATCAGCATGTGTTTAAAATGATTAGTCGCCGCCTAAAGAGATCCATTGTTTGGGTTTTTGAAAAAAAATTAATACATAGAAAACATAATTTTTGTATTATTTTCATTCATATGAATTTCTCTCTTTGCTAAATAAAGCTCCCTTCTAAACCGTCCTTCAAAACCGCGCGATGCCACTCATAAAATTACTGCATATCTTTTTTATGCGGTGATAATCGATTGTCTCATCCATCCTCTCGGCCGTCTTATCTCGAGGTTTTGTATCTCGTTAGAGCGTTGGAATAATCGAAACACCTGCGCTCTCGCTCGAGCAGCGCGTTTGGGTTATTCGGTGATAACGAGTGACGATTGACGTTAGTAATGCTGTGGCCACTTTATATGATCACTCGAGATATCTCGAGAGATTTTCATAATCGATATAATCGATAATTTTCATTCAAGTAGTCCCATCACTAGACTACATTGACAGCTCACGAGCCCAAAATGGAGTTATATACTAATACTAATAAACAACACTATTACGTACTATAAAGTTAATCACAAGGCGCTGAAAAGGGCTAAATCCTATAAACATTATTGATACAAGTTATATGGGAGCTCTGGGTCCGTGAAGTATATACTTAAAGGTTACATACGAGGTTATGTACTAAGAAATCAGCTAAGCTTTAATAATAAACAGATGTCCCCTAAGAGGGCGACTTTTATCTAGGTAAGGACGCATATGTGATATTACTATACGTATCAGTAGTTTTGGGAGAATTCAGTTAGGGAGAGTATTCTTATTTTTAGGACTCCGCCAGCTTCAGGTGCCTATATAACGGCTGGCTGGTTATTCCGTGCCTTAATTAATTCTTAACCTATGACAATAATGTTTAAATGTGACCTGTGACTCGGTGGACTCCTTCTGAGCCGTGTCTGTCAGAGATGGCGAAGGTGTAGCTTCGTCGAAGATCTGGAGCTTCAGACTATGTGGGGGTTCTATCAGTTAGGCAAGTGTGCAGCATGGAAGTAAGCCACAAGCAGCAGGTCGGCAAGCAAGCAGGCAATAAGCCAAGCAGATGGGTAAAGCATGCACCACCGTTAAAGCGGGGGACTATAAGGAGAAGGCCTGTAAACTAATGTATCGTAAGAGACCTCTACGAGTAATAAATCAAAGCGGTGTTGAACATGCCACTAATATGTGTTCAGAGGAATGGGTCTGTACACACCTTACGATGTTGGACGGCCATTGTGGAGTACTCGGGTTTTGATCACAAAATTAATTATTTGCCACAAATCCAAAATATTGGAAGATCGTTCCCCGATCTTAACAAGTGCAAAAACTTAATTTTGGAGCTCTTTTAACACGAAAATCCGCACAAGGCGTAATTGTCTATCTCTCAAGACAAATAAAATCTCAAAGTTAAAGGACATTTTTTTTATCACCCGAAGTAAAAAACCCATCGAAAATCAGTCTGGTTTCCTTTGAGCCATAGGTTATTAGGAATGACACTGAACAGCTGATGGCCAACTATTTTTGCATGAAGAAGAAGAAGAATTAATAAAATAATAGCAATGACCCTTAACCTCAAATTTGGAAAATTATGACAACTGGCATGGCATGTTATGGCAAAATACACAGCATTTATGGAACTCCTCGCCGTTTAGGTAACCAAAGGTAGGTGCAAAAAGCAGAGGCCCAAGCATAACAATATGGAACTAACCCTAGATATAGTTCGGAATTATTTTATAGTTAGTTCATATTAACCCAAATAAACCCGTAACACCACTTAAAGCTTTGTTTTTGCCTCGTTTGGAACTTTGTAGAGCTCTTCTGCTAGCTCAATTAGCAGAAAAAGCAGAGAAATCCTTAAAAATCAATTTACATGACAAGTTGTATTGGTGCGATTCGAGTATAGTTTTGAGTTGGTTATAGTCAGAATTGATAAATTTTTGTTGCCAATCGAGTATCAGTTACACAACACATTACATACAACACATTACACACAACACTTATAATTCGACTATGCTAGAGAGTAGTAGTGCTCTTAATAACAGATAGTATTTTTGTGTACTCATAAAGTTTTAAAAAGTTTTTGTTTGCAAAGCAAGTAGTGTTTGGTGTTGTGCGTGTGATAGTGTATTTCGTTTGTTAATGTGGCGAATGCATATTTGTAAAATTTAACATGACTTTAAACTGTGTGGTTTGTAAAGAGATAATAACTTCCCGCAAAAAACTTTATTGCTGTGAATGTAAAAACGCTTCACATGTAGCTTGTGTACATAAATCCGCAGACGTTGCCGGTTTAATTATTGAAATTAGTGGATTGTCCTGGAAATGCCATGATTGTCTCTCTAAATATATTTCAATAGATCAAAGTAATCTAAATCAACTTGTGAATGACCACGTTCATGCTGCTATTACGTCGTTCACAGCAGCTTTTGAAAGTCTAAAAAATGATTTAACTGCTGTCATATCTAAAAAATTGATGTCAAATAACGATTTACCACATACACCTGTTAGTTATGCAACTGTTGCCAAAAGTAAAACGCAACCTGCAGTATTAATTGTGCCAAAAAATCAGTCACAGAGCGTAGAAAAAACTAAGCTAGACATGACTGAACAAATTGATCCTGCTGAATCTAATATACAGTTAATTAAAGTAAAACCTGCAAATAATGGATCAATTTTGATCGGCTGTAAAAATTCAGAGGAAAATAAAAAATTCAAGGAACTAGTTGAAAATAAACTTGCTGCATCCTACGAAGTGCGCGAACAACATAGAGTTAATCCAAGGATACGTATCGTCGGTTTCTCTGAAGCATTGGACGAGGATAGTTTATCTTTTATCGTGAAAAAATTTAATTCTGAAATTTTTTGTCATGACTCTCTGTGTGAAATCATTAGGATATGGAAAACTAAAAGGAATGCCAGACTTTTCCAGGCTGTACTGCAACTAGACAGAGTAACATATGATAGAGCTCTAAAAGTAGGTAATATTTTTGTTGGTTACGATGCATGTAAGATGTTTGATGCTGTTGAAGTTATTCGCTGCTATAATTGTAATGAGTTTAATCATTCCTCAAAAAACTGTAATAAGCCTCCTTGCTGTCCTAGATGTGGTGATGCTCATCTCATTAAAGATTGTAATTCACGTGTTTTGAGCTGTTCCAACTGTGTTCATTTTAACGATGCAAATCGTGGCAACACTATTGAATCTGACCATGCTGCTTGGGATATAAACAAGTGTTTGGTGTATAAAAGAGCATGTTTAAAACTTCGCGCTGATATCTTGGCCCAATAGCAATCAACTGTTTCCACCTCTGTTTCCTCTACTTTTTTTGATCCAACATCCCACGTGACAACTTCTACGAGTTCGAAAACTCAACAGGGTCGACTTAGTAATCGTCTTTCTGTTTACTATCAAAACACTCATGGACTTAAGTCTAAAACCGCTGATTTATTTAATAGTACATCGAGCTCCCATTTTAATGTAATAGCACTAACAGAAACATGGTTAGACTCTTCAGTTTTTAACAGTGAATTATTCAGTAATAACTATAACGTATATCGGGTGGATCGCAATTTCACTGAAACTAATAAAGTGCGAGGAGGTGGTGTTCTTGTGGCTGTAGATCAACATTTTAAATCATTATTAGTTGAAATTGATAAAAGTAATCTGAATTCAAAAATTGATTTGGTGGTCATTAAAATATCACTTGATTTTTCGACTTTGTTTTTGTTTGTCATTTATATTCCACCACCAGTAACTTCAAGTTTACTAGAAAATTTGTCTGATTTTGTTATGTCATTGGAATGTATATATGGCATTGTGCAAAACCGTACTTATCTTATCAACTTCCACGTCACCTGCTACATGGGTGTTGTATAACAATGAAAAAGTAATATTGACGGTTGGTAAAAGAAGATGCAAAAAAAAAAGAAAAGAAAACGTTTAGGGGGGACATTTCTGGAAGGAAGCCGAGTTAGTTGAACATTGGTAGTTGAAGTGAGTGCCGCGAGTAGTGAAAAGTAAGACCGTGGGTGTAGTGTGAAAAACGACAGAAGTAGTGAAACAATAAACGTATTTAACTGGGATTAGGTAGCAGGTAATATTCTTTAAGTACTTTGTTGTTAATTGTTCTATGTAATTTTATGATTGTGATGGTTATAGATGTTTCATGATAATAATTCTTTGTAAGTTTAGCTTCCATTGCTTTATGCTCAAGGGCATATATTTTTCTAAGGTAAAATTGTTATAATTATTATTAACGACTGCTCATTATTTATTTCACGTTAAAATATATATTGTCGTGACTTCCAGACATTACAATAACGACTTCTTTATTTCACATCTAATTTGTTTTTGTCATGATTACGTTGTTCGAAAAACATAGATGTTTCATGATAAGAATTCTGTGTATGTTTAGCCTTCATTGTCTTACGCTCAGGGGCGTATATTTCTTTAAGATAAAATTGTTACAATCTTTTTATAGATTGCTCATTATTTATTACATGTTAAAATATGTATATTGTCGTGACTGCCCAGATATTGCATTAACGACCTCTTTGTTTCACATTTAACTTGTTTTATCATGATTAGGTTGTTCTTTGATTTCTTGTGCTCACTTTATGTCATACGTCTATACGAGCCTTGTTGAGTTTACTAACATTTTCGCCCGTGCGGAACGAATCTGGATTAAGCTCGATTGCCTCCCGTATGGGACTCCAGTGTTATGAAGGATCTTCCGAAATCTCAACTATAGCTGGATTGCCTCCCGTATGGGACTCCAGTACCTTCCGGCTCTGCCGGCTAACTAACACCAAACCTCTTCAGTTTTACTTGGAAGTGTGTATGACTAATATGAGGTAACAGATGACATTTAGTGACACATTAAATGAGACAGGTCTTATTTATCATTAGCAAAGGTTCTTAATTTATGCCTTTGGTTAGCGGTTGTTTTGTATTTATATTTGGGTGGTAAGAGCAACGATCGTGGGTTTCTCTGCCATGCTCTTTCCCCGCAGGAGCTCTAGGTGAGCCTGGCACTCTCCTTTTATGTTTAATGGTTGTTAATGTTTTTGTTGTTCTTTCTATTTGTCACATGTTTAATTTGAATTGTATGTAAATAAAGGTTAGGTGTATTTACTCTGCTTTTGTTTTATATAATTAAACCATACATCCCCTCTACAAAGTTAGTAGCCAGCGCCTTCCGGTAAATTAAAAAAATAGATACACACAACGTAGATAGTCCTTATGACGATCACATATTTTTGGCCACAACTACGTTTACTTATTTTTTTGTCGAACCTAGGGTTGTTATACTACAGAATGGTGCCGTGACCAGGATAGGCGCTGTACAGTGAAAGCTTTATGGGGATGTTTGGATGTTTATGTTATGGCATGATACTGCTGTTTTTTTTTTGCAGGTAGCAGGTAGCAGGTAGTAGGTAGCAGGTAGCAGGGTGCAGGTGGCAGTTAGCAGCGGCAGTGGCCGTAACAGCGACAGTGACTGCGGCAACAACAGCAACATGAGCGACGACGAAAGTCCACTGGATTCCGGACTGCCCGGGGTGTCTCGACGTGGTGCCAGTACCAGAGAACACGACATTCAAACCCTAAAGGAGCTCGTCCAACAACAAACGAACCTTTTGGCATACTTTATACAACAACAACAACAAATCAATGAAACCATATTGAGGGAATCGCGGTCGACCAGTGATTTGACCCTTTCGTCCAATTTGTTCAATACTCCCAATGAACCCGGAGACAGACCAGGTGTTTCCCACGAGGGGCGACCGAGTCAGCCAACTAAAGAGCCTGAATCTTCACGTAAGCCACCTTCTCTTATGGCCACCAGTGCTGAGGTAACAGGTGGGTCCACTGCCCACCCTCCTAATGTTCCAGTGGTCTCCAATTCGATTGTCACGGATAATGATTGGAGAAAGGTTGCCATGGCATTATCAGACAAAGCTGTGCATTTCCCAGTTGGAGAAAAACCGTGTTTCCGAACGCCGGAATCCCAACACCCGGTGTTATTTCTAAATAAATTAAGTAGATATTTTAGAATTGCTGGTACTGCACCTGCAGACCAACTTGATATAGCTAAAGAATGTTTAATCGGTCCTGCGGCTGATTGGAGAGATTTGCGTGAAATGTGTTGGACTGCCTTCGGAGATTTTCAGAAAGATTTTCTTGGCCTTTATTGGTCTGATGATCGTCAGTACTATGAACGGTTACGACTTAGTGCTATGAAGTACAATCCTGACAGAAGTCGTTTGTCCATATCCGAATATTTTTTGAGACAAGTAAATGCCTATCGCTTGTTCTCACCACCTATGCCAGAGTTAATAATTATAAATGAAATTATTAGGCAGTTACCCTCGAATATCCAGAGCCTATGGACGACTGTGACGGACCGCACCATGTCTGGTGCTCTGGAGTTTTTGGAAAGGCAAAACACACTTCATTGTAAGCGGGCTCGAGCCAATATTTCTTCATCTCTACCAACTGCTGCTTTGGTAGACCGCTATGATTTACAGAAGCCACCATCTTCTACAGTGGATGCCACCGAAGAGATGGACTTTTCCGTCCCACCTCCTAAGATTTGTAAGAATTGTGAGCGTCATTCAGCTCGTCCGGTAAACTCTCGTCGAGGGGATTAGGGAGGGTAATTCCCTCGGATACAGTTATCAAGGCCTCCAATTATTTTCCTGTTATAAATTTTGTTCCAGAAGGACATAGTGGTGCTGGTTTAAATGATTTAAATGATAAGCCGAATTTTGTGTCTAAGTTGAGCCCGTGCCCGTCAATTAATTTTGAAGATTGTTGTATTTTATATCCTAGGGGTTTCCATATCTTGACTAGATTAGGTTGGACGATTGGTGGACCATTGGGGCGCACTCAAGCTGGTTCGCTAACTCCGTTACAAGTGTGTCGGTTTCCTATGAATGTATTGTTTATGCAGACTTGTGGCACATTTGTGGACTTGAACATCCCGTTATCTGCTACGATTCCAGACATTCAGATGTACGAGCACAG
>NW_019417963.1:0-2330 GCF_000390285.2 Anoplophora glabripennis
TTCTTTACTTTAATATATATTTAAACTTTTAAATATGAAGGAAAAATATTTAATAATAATTAAGACCCATGGGCAACCATAAATACTGCACTTAAATTAGGCAACCAAATGTACATATGCATATGTACGGTCGTCTACATTTATGCATTAGTTAGGCTTCCAAATCACCAGTGGCGCTGTGGTAATGGTTTAGTGGATTATTTAGGGAGATTTCGTTCTATCTTGTATATTATTTTTTCTATGGTGGCAATGTCATTTAAATGACATATTTTTTGTAGGTTATGTTTCATATTTCAATACGGATAGCACATTAAAAAAGTTTAATAGCCAGATTTATACACATGTAGGTGTGAAAGAAATGGTTTGCTAAAAAAAGTGTGAACGCTAAACAAAGATGTAAGAAATTCTGATAGTCGCAGGTCTAAGTTCCATGTATGAAAATATTCTAATCTATTTCTAAAACTAAATTAATCATCTAGTTCATTATTTTCATATTCTTATAATTTTTTTAAGAGTTGGTTTAAAATAAAACTGTGGACTTTAAAAATATTTATTGCGTAAAAAGTATAAAGAGAATTTGCAAGAGTAACTCTTAACGCAAACGTAACAATATTGATCTATAGTGTTAATTTTAAAGCCTTCCAGTCAATTCTTTTTTAAATTACTTGTTATTTAATTTATTCTCATAAATATTACAAAATGATTTAAAAATATATATTTAAATATTTAATGCTACTTAAAAGTAATTTTAAAACACCACTAATAAAATGAACACTCCATAAACCAGCAGACAAGGGTAGGCTATTAATGGCTGTTGCTGTTTATCACCCGAAATTGCTACAAATAGTCTCGAGGCTGATATACTTGACCATATTACTGCTAGAACTGCTAAAATAAGACCTGCAGGACCACTGAGTTTAAAGAACACCCCTAATAAAGATAGTGCCATAATCGGAATCAAACAATAACCTAAGATACTTGCAACCGTGCTTAACGTAAATGTGTTACTCGTAGATGCCATTAACGAGAGTAAACAGTACATTAATATGCTTGAAATCATAGATATGCCATAAATGTATCCAAAGTGTGCGTTCTTCCCTGCCAAAAATAATCCAACGGCTAATATCAAGTAGAACATGATAGGTCCTGCCAGGTCAGATTCTTTAGTGAGATATTCTGCGTCATCGGTTAGGCTATGTCCTCTTAGAGGATTCAATACTGCTAGCACTTTCTCTAGGATACGATCGGGATAAATTTCCAGTTCCTCTAATAAAGGTGGCTCATCAAATTCATCGATTCCTTTATGTTCATTGTTGTATTGATCGGGTATTAGCATCTGTGTGGGGTAAGTGGAAAAATTTTGGTCGCCATAGTCATCAGCTGTGTTGAATTCTAAAATAAAATCATTTAGATTAATTGAAAAACTTATAACCTATATTTTCTACCTAGCTGTTGATTCGTAAATTGCGAATAATCTTGTTCATAAAATGTTTGGCTTACAACAGGCGTTTGGTTTTGCTGGGACCAATAAAATTCTGATTGATTGCTGTTAATATAATCGCCCATATTGCTTGCTTCAAATTTTTATTTTCTTGTAACCGATGTTTATTTTTGGTTAAAAACGACATATAAACTTGACGTTGGCAATGTTGGCATGTCAAAATTGTTAAATATCATTCAGGGATATGTTCAGGGGAAACGTCGGGCGTTACCGGGAGACATCTCGATCTCTTTCTAATGCATGCATTAGAAAGATATCCATTATCGCCTCACCTTCAGTTGAACGCGTGGTTCCAGCCACAGACCACCTAGACTGGCCGTATCTAATTCCAATGCACGGGTATCAGAGAATGCAAAATCCGGGGAAGTGGAGTGTGGAAGGCAATCTGATCGCCCGCATCTTTAAGCAGATCCGGATTAAGCAATATTTTTATTACATATTAAACATTATATTGCATCTTATGACATATATTGAATTTTAAGTTTGTAATTATTCAGAAAATAGTATATTTTAGTGTCATATTAACTAAAACTACAAAATAATTTAAATATATTTATTATCCTCTAAATAATATTAATTTATTTAATATTTGCCTTTTCGTAGATTTTACCGAATTAAATAATTTGACTTCATGATTTATTCGTACATCGATATACTTTTCACATTCAGCCCTTACAAGTTCTATTAAATGATTACAATTGTTAGGCAAATTATCAAATTGATGTTCATGCAAATTTTCAAATATGTTCACATTCAGAAAGTTTTTTAATACATGATAAACAATTTTATTTTTCTGTAGCCTAGGTGTTCTGCTTTCATCATTATTTAA
>NW_019417963.1:8506-10737 GCF_000390285.2 Anoplophora glabripennis
TCTTGACTAGGGCACATTTTCTGCTAAAGAAATTAAGATATTTGGTTAATTTGTTAAACTAAACTAAATGGTTTAAATCTGTTAAAATGTTACGTAAAAGTTTCAGCCGCTTACAATAGTTTAATAAATAATCTCATATGTATCTATTTTTTAGCTTTTATTTATATCACCATATTTTTATTTGTTACTATTAAGAGTGTTAAAAATATTTGACATTTCTGTTAACTGTCAGACTAGTTGTTTTCCCCATGGCACACTGCAATTAATTTATTTTGCTATGTAATGAAAGTTGAATTTGGAGCACGTTGGGAATGATTGAAATCGATTTTACTGGAAAACGGCACATCCTAGTGAAATTTAACAAGAGGACCTTTTTTATGTTAAATACTTCAAATTTCAATATTTTCGAGTCAGGAACTAGAAAAAATTGACTACAAAAAAGATATGATTAAATTTGTCCCTGGGTCCTGCATTTTCTCACGCCCCTGTAGCAAATTTTGAAATGTATTTTATGAGACTTATTAAGCACGTCAAGGTTAATATCTCACCAAAATTTCGTGACTTAATGTCGAGCCGTTTGGATGTTACGCATTAAAAACTGTTTCCGAGGTTACCCCTTTAGGAGAGCGTAGCTCCCTTAGGAGCCGCCACTGACAAACATTGTACTAAAGTTTTCGTCATTTTTCGACTTGTTTTACAAGCTCAGAAATTTTGAATACTTATTTCAGTTACACCTTGTATACAGTGCGTCCCATAAGTAACGCAAAAAATTCGTATTTTATTTTGTGTTGAGTTTTCACAAAAACGCTAAAACACGTCAATTAGTAAATAGGAATTGTCGTTTTGTCACGTTGGTTAAACCTTTTTTGCGCTATGTTTCATAAGTTTGTGATACCTACTTTTGTTATTAATTCAAACCATGTTCATTCCAATCGTTGGCTTTTTTTCGCTCCTGTCAAAGTAAAGTAGGCCAAACCCTATATCGACGTATTTCCCTTCAAAAGAACTATCCATTTATGCTTAAAAAATTAGATAGTGCTATTTTAAAAAAATGACGATGACGTCATAGGTTTATGAAACATGGCGCAAAAAAGGTTTGAGCAACGTGACAAAATGACAATTCCTATTTACTAATTGACCTGTTCTAGCGTTTTTGTGAAAACGCAACACAAAATAAAATACGATTTTTTTGCGGGACACTCTGTATATATATATATATATACANATTTATACAATGTTTTACAATACACTTGCCCATGATAAAACGTCTAATTATCGAAATCACAGCGATGCGTACACGTCAAATGCTAGGACACGACTGAGCGCTGGGCTCCAAATCAGGCTCCAAAGTGTTTTCACCAAAGTCGCTCTATAAGCCAGTCTAGGTGGTCTGTGGTTCCAGCCCAAGGATTTTCCAACCCATTTATCCACGGCAAGCAGAGTAAGCGCATTCCTTCCTTTAGCGATCAAAGTCGAAAAGAAATATTCTGTTCACACAGTGTAGTGTTGCCAGAGTAGGAAAGTAAAACGTCGCTATCGATTGGCATTGGTATGAAAAGTCGCCACTTTGTCGCCACATCTTCGTAATGTTCGAAGCAGGGAATTTTCAAATATGGGGCTTTCTTTATTCAACTGGTGGATTCGAGTTCGGTGTGAGCAATTGAACATATTGAACGAGTGTGGTCGACTAAACGATAAGCCGGTGCCGATACACTACTAACCTATTTGTGTTTAATTATACCTTTTGGTAAGATATCCTTGATTATAGATCATAATAAAATTTAATTAAATTATCAATTTCATTAATAAAAAAACATATATATATATATATATAGGGTGTTAATGAATAGGTGTTACAAACGGATATGGTATGTAAAAAATCCAAAAATAAGTGCAGTTTACTTAATAAACATATGTCCTAAAGCGGCTCATTTTCGAGATACAGGGCGTTGAAATTTAAAAATAATAAACTATTTTTTCCTGTAGCTCCGGTATTAGTTAATATTTCTTTATCAAACTCAACAGACAGATTTACTAGCTTAAAGGATGCATAAATATGGCAGAAACCATTTATTGGCTTCTTCTAGTGGCGTGCGATAGGTGTCGTTTCACCTTTTATCCCCCCTAAATTGTGCGGCACTGTACAAATATTCGTTTTTCGTACGTTATAGAATTTACTAGTATTTTTTACGTAAATAATGTATACTTGTTAGACTTCCATAAAATGAGTA
>NW_019417963.1:16962-27638 GCF_000390285.2 Anoplophora glabripennis
TTAGGTAAAATAAACATAAGAAGTCAGTTAGATTCTGCATATTGGGATAATATACGGAAACACAATAAACAGGTAACGAAAAATCGTTATGTATTATCTAAAATCATAGATTACATAAAATTTTGCGGAGCTTTCGAATTAGCACTTCGCGGACACGACGAGACAGAAAATTCGGACAACCCTGATGTGTTTCGTGGACTCATACATTTTAGTGCAGATCTTGACGACATATTAAAAGAACATCTAGCCACATGGGTATGACCGGGATTTTCTGTGATTGTACCGGGAATTAGCTGTATGGTCCCGGATTTCGGATTTGCACGTATAACTCCCGGAATATAATATAATGTACATATATATATATATATAAAGATAAATTACACAAATTAACCCAGAATCTGGGGGGCCTCCACCCCCCAATAATCATACCATTAATAAAAATAAATTCAAATATCAGACAAACGATTGTGGTCCTTATATAGTTTATATTCAAGTTAATGAGACATTGGGAAAAAACTTGGATAATCTAAATCATCTAAGTATAGCTAGAGAAATATTTGAACTTAACCTTGAACATATAAAAAAATTTGAAAAAAGGGTAGGAATAGATTAAGTGTAGAATTTAAAGCTATAAAGCAGCAAATAATTTCATAGAGAATAATACAATAGAAAGGGGATATTATATGTTTATTCCGTCAAACCTAGTATCTTGCAAGGGAATTGTAAAATATGTAGGTAAATATTTCACTATTGATGACATATAAATTCTCAAAAACAACTAATCATAAAATTATTGATATAAAAAGAATGAACAGACGAACAACCAATGAAAACGGGGAGACTGTATACGTGCCCACGAGTACAATTCTATACACATTTTCAGGTAAATTATTACCAAGAACGGTAGATATTTGTTTTTTGCAGTGGCGGCTCGCCAGGTGACGCAAGTGACGCACCGCTTCACCTAAAATTTTCGTTTGATTGTGCAATTTAAAATTATTTTTAATTTTATATAAATTTTATAATTTAGGTATAATTCTATATTGAAAATGTATTATGTTTGTTTAATAGGCAGAAATAAACAGAATAGTTGCACGGTGAACGCCTTCTAAAAAAACATTGCCTTCATTGAGCGCGAACATCTACCTCGTACCATATAACGTATAGTATAAGCAAGTGACGCAGATCGAAATCAGTCTCGCGTCTCGTCGTAGCGTTGTTTACGGCGGTTGTCATTGCAACGAGGCGGCCAACACGGGAGTACACTACGGCGTGGGGGAATGAGTGACGCGGAAATTGAATCAGCATTGCCATCGCCCGTCGCCTGCCTTTAAACAGTTTATACGATACGCGTCGCCCAGTGCACGATTATAACGGTTCTTAATTAATATTTGTTTTGTATAATAATTGTAGAAATATTTCCTATGATCCAGTATGTATTTTATTGGAAACGCCATTTTCCAGATGGAAAATTGAGGACAAAAAGGATTTTTTAAATTGCGAGAAACCTGTGTTTTATTCTCTCGATATGGAAAAAAGGGGAAATGTTTCGGAATAAATGATAGTCGGAGTATAAGTGGTTGTGTGGAAGTGTTTATTTAAAATAAACTTTTCTGTATGCTGTGTTTAATTGTGGGTGTAAAGTCGGGCATGTGGAATAAGGAGGCTGTCGTAACCACGAAGCTTACTGGAACATACATGTACGGTGTGCGTTAATGTTCGCAGAAGTCCACAAGCCGAACTAATATTCCTATTTTTTATAAAATCTAAATGAAAATCCTTCTCGCGAACGTCAGTTTTTCGGTAATATTGCAAATGCAACTAAAAATTTCTAGATTTATTTAAAGCCGTTTGTCCTTAAAAATTTGAAAATTTTCGCCAGCGGCGCTTTTTTTCCTTTTTAGTCATCAATGAATATTGAATATGCTTCACCTATTCTCAATGTCGCGAGCCGCCACTGGTTTTTTGACAATGCCCATAACAACATACCTACAAACTACTCGTAATCCAGTGCTATAACTGTTTCAGATTTTTACACATTATTCTTAAACAATGTAAAGGGGGAAAATGCAACATTTATATAAATACGCATGAGGGATCTTGTGTAGAAAATATGAGATGTCTCAATTGCGCCAGTACGAAACACAATTCAACAGATAAAAATTGTCGGAATACATTAGACAGTAGAGAGAAAATGGCAATGGAAAATATATCCTTCTTTAATGCAAACAAAAAGTTCCCAAAACATATCAAAGACAAACAAATTATGTACACCCACGTGACTTCCCTGTTTTAAGTAAAAACGCGGACATAGAAAGTTTAGATGAGATTGGTAATAGAGTTATAAATTTAAGATCATATAGTCAGGTTACACAAAACTCAAAAAAGAAAATCAAATGATACACCAGGATTTGATAAAGTAGCACGCAATCAGTGTTTAGTTACTCCTTCGGGAAGAAGAGTACCTAATAGTTATAATAATTCTACAATAATAATCGTAAACACACTCACTGATAGTATAAATCAAGAAAATATGATAGCAGAATTAATAAGTAATATGAGTGAGGAACAAATAAAACAAATGATAGCTTTTGTAGAACATATTTGCAATGGAAACACCACATATGTGGATAGGGATAAACCAGGGTGCTCAACAGACCCATTTTATTAAATTAAAAAAAAAAAAAAACAAAAAACAAAAAATGAATAATAAAAATATTAATAAAGCAGACTTAAAAATTATAAGCGGAAGTATAAACGCAAATAAACATAATTTAATTTTATTGATAAATGAATACGCGCCAGATGTCATCGCTTTAAATGAAACTTGGCTAAAACCAAATCATAGCATTCATATTAAAAATTACAAAATAATCAGAAAGCATAGATAACAGAGACGAGTATGGGATGGATTGCCTTCGCAATAAAAAAATATAAACTTCACAGTGGTAACAGAACACCATAATTTTCTTCCTGAAAATACACAAACGATGGCAATGAAAATAAATAATATCACTGTAATTAACATGTATAGCCCCTAAGGCAACAAAATGAATATAGAAACATGGTCTAGGTTTCTAAACACATATAATGCCCCAAGAATCATTATGGGCAACTTCAATTCACATAACCCATTGTAGGGAAGCAAAAAAAGATTTTAACGGCAATACTATAGATTCAACTCTAGAAACATTAAACCTAAAACTGTTAAATGACGGGTCTCCCACTAGATTAACCCCTCCTGGCTCAAATATTAGTGTAATAGATTTAGTATTATGTTCACCACAAATCGCAATAAAAACAACATGGAGTGTGATACCAGACTGCGGTTCTAGTGATCACTTTCCGATATTGTGTACAATTCATAAAATAGGTACACAATCAACATCATTATAACATTATATCTATAAAAGAAACTTTAAGAAAGCGGGTTGGAAAAAATATTATCTTAATGTAACAGAAAAATTAAATTCTACCAATAAAAATATTAACTATAACGAATTATATAACATTATTAATAATGCTGCGGAAGAGTGCAATCCAAGAAAAAATAACAAATTTAATAATAATTATAAGTATCCACCAACCCCGTGGTGGGACGAAGAATGCTCAAAAATTGTTAAGGATAGGAAAATAGCGATCAGGGAATTTAGAGAAAATCCGACTGTAACCAATTATATAGCAGTTCAAAAAAGTATCGCGATAGTAGAAAAAGTAACTAGAATTAAAAAGAAATACAAGTTTTGTTCAAAACTTAATAGAAATATTTCTACTACAGAAATATGGTCAATGGTTAAGAAATTTTCATATGCAATATCAAACAATAATAACACTAAACTCCCACCAACTGAAATCGCGAATGAAATTTTAAACAATCCAACTGTCTGTCAGATAGATCCCGAGTTTCAAATAATTGACAATAATGAAAACATTAACAAATTTACATACGCCGAATTACAAACAAATTTAAAATATAAAAAGGATACAGCGACTGGAGTCAACGAAATCTCATATTATATGCTAAACAACCTCCACATAAGTGTCAAGCTAATATTACTTAATTTATTTAGCAGGAAAGAAAACGAGTAAAAGATTTGGTATTAGAATCAAAGAAAAAGGCTTGGGTGGAATTCGGAAATAAAATGGAGGAAAATAGTAAAAATAATCAAAAACTGTTATATACAGTGCTTAAATCATTAAGGTCAACAGAAACATATGGTACATTACATGTCAAAAATAAAAACGGCGACACGTTAACAGATGAAAAAGAAATAATGGCAAGATGGGGAGTACTTCGAGGAATTGCTAAAGGCACCAGAAAATATGACGACAAATGAACAAAGCGAATTAAGAAACCTAGAAGAAAATGAAGAAGTAATAACGCTAGAAGAACTAAAAGAGACAATTAAAGATTTGAAAAATGGTAAAGCACCAGGAGAAGATAAAATAACTGTAGAAATGATAAAACACTTAGGAGAAAAGGGTCTGGATATATTACTCAAAATATATAATAAAGCCTGGAGATATGAACAGACACCAAAAGACTGGCAAATTTCATTAATAGTACCAATACATAAAAAGGGAGATATTAAAGAATATGTAGTAACTATAGAGGAATAACATTGTTGAGCACAGCTATGAAAATCTACGAAAAAATAATTGATAGAAAAATTAAACCAATAATAGAGAAGACATTAGAGAAATCACAAAGTGGATTCAGAAAAGGAAGAAGTACACAAGATCACATATTCACTATCAAGCAAATAATAGAGAAAACCAATATGAAAGAAAATATAATATTTCTGGCATTTCTTGATTTAGAAAAGGCTTTCGATAAGGTACCTCGGGATAGTATGCAAGTATGGGAACGTTCAAATAAAAGAGGAGTAAATGAAAAGAGAATAAGAATAATATAGAATATATATAAGAACAATATCAATTTTATGATAAGGAATAACATGAAGTCAGATGCTTTTACGACAAAAGAAGATCTAAGACAGGGAGGGGTTTAAACCCGATGCTTTTCATACTATTTATGGATGAGATAATAAAAAAATGTGCACTAGAAATAAAAAAGTTAAACGTTGGATATAGGAACTTACAAAGGATAGACATTTCAGAGGGAGCATTTGTTGATGATGTGGTAATCATGGCGGGAACTAAGATAGATTTAGAGCACAATTGAAATATATGGAACTTGGTACTTGAAGACAATGGAATGAAAATGAATAAAAAGAAAACGAGAGTGATGATGATAGGAAGTGAACAAGAAATCGTGAATATAAAAGTAGGAAATGAAAATATACAGCAAGTTGATGTCTTTCAGTACTTAGGAGTAGAGGTAGAAAATAACGCAAAACAAGATGCTGAAATAAATACGCGAATAGATAAGACAATAAAATTATATTATACAATGAGTACGAAGTTCATAGGAAAAAAAGAAATCTCGCAGAAAACAAAATTAAATGTTTTTAAATCAATATATCGTCCAATCCTGACATTTGGCTGCGAATCGAAAAGACAAAAAAGCAAGATACAAGCAATATAAATGGAATACTTACGAAGAATAAAGGGGATAACAAGAGAAGACAGAATAAGAAATGTTAAGGTAAAAGAGGATTTGAAAATACTCTCATACTCATACACTCCATATTAGAATTTATTGAAAAAAGACAGCAGAGCTGGTGGGGACACTTACAAAGGACGGATAGTGCAAGACCGGTCAAAAAAATATGGCAAGCAAAGACACATCAGAAAAGAGGAAGAGGGCGATCGAGAACAACATGGGATCAAGTAATTGGAGAAATATTAAAGAAAAGAGGAAATAAATGGACAGAAGCAAAGGAATTGGCAAGAAACAGGCAGGAATGGAGGAAATTTGTGTATAGTTAAGTGAAATTACTACCTACGCAACAGTGTGGTAAAAGGGTGTTTCGATTATATATATATATATATAATTGANATATAAATATATATATATATATATATATATATATTTATTTAACAAATATCTTGAAGGAGAACACATCCTTCCGGATTAGAAGAAACATAATATAGTCCCTTCTTCTTAAACCAAATAAACAAGACAATAATCCAAGTAATTACAGGTTAATAGCACTATCATCATGTGTTTGCAAAATATGGGAAAGCCTAATTAAAAATAGGGTAGAATGGTTTGTTGAAAATAACAAAATCTTCTGGGATCTACAAAGTGGTTTCAGATCAGCAAAGAGCATAGTTGATAACATAAGTTATATAACAACATAGGTACATCCAATTAGGTTTTGGCAGAAATATGTCTACGGTAGGGGTATTCGTGGACATAAAAGCAGCCTACGACAATGTTAATATTTATAAATTATATAAAAAATTAATAACAATTGGCATACCCACATACTTGTGTAATTGCATAATGAATCTCATCTCAAATCGAATTATTCAAATTAAAGATAAAAATGGAAACCTAATAGGAAATAACGTTACTAACATTAGTCTTGCGCAAGGGTCTCCGATAAGTCCTTTATTATTTAATATATACATTCATGATATTCAGAAAAAACTACCCCCAAATATTAAAATCATATCTTATGCAGATGAATATTGTTATTGTATGTAGTGGGTACCAGATAGAAAATTTAATTGAACAAATTAACAAAGCTTTAAGACAACTCCAGATTTGGTTTGAAAAACATAATTTCACGATTTCTAGCAACAAAACTCAAGCCGTTATATTTAAAAAAAGGAAATTCCAAAAAAATATCAGGCAATATAATTATAGTAATAACAACATCCCTTGGACAAATGAGGTAAAATACTTAGGGATAATATTGGATCAAAATTTAAACTTCAATAAACATACAACATATATTTTAGATAAAATTTAAAAAAACATGAATATCATGCGTGCATTATGTGGTACCTGGTGGGGCGCAGATCCCAACACAAGCAATAACAAAAGTAATAACAACAAAATGAATAAAATACAATACCAAGCTCTAAGAATAATAACAGGATATATGAGATCAACCCCGAGCATTATTAGCGGAATGCGCAGAAATGTCAATTGATCATAGGAAAATATGGTTAACAATCAAATATTTGACTAAAGTTTATTCAATAATAGATCATCCTATCCAAAATTTCATTGAAGACCTCCATATTGTACATTAAAAGTTAATTATTGGAAAAACAGAGAGGAACCAATAATCATTAAAACATACAGGGATTTCTCACAATACTATAAACATATTAATAAACTAGATAATATACCATTTTTTGTGTATGAATACGGTCATCAAATGTATAAATTAGACTAAGAATTTAAAATTAAAAAAGGGTGTTGATAATAATAACGAATTCAAATACTTAATAGAACAATCATATTCGGATTATTGTCAAATTTTCACAGAGGGATCTCTTGATCCTGTTGAAGAAAATGTGGGTGTGGGTGTATACATACCTCACACCAATTATTCCTATCATGATAGCCTCCCCAAATTTGCACAAATATGCACAGCAGAAATTGCTGCGATAAATAAAGCTTGTATTAATTGCCTGATAAATAATATTAAAAAAGCGGTAATTTTTTCCGACTCTCAGGGCGCATTGGAAAAATTAACTTCTGACAAAAATTAAAAAAGAAAAGATTATAATCACGATCCTAACAAAAGAAATGATCATTTAATTCTAACAATAATGGAACATGTTACATACCAACACGGTTTCTTAGCTGGTAGATCCACCTCCACGTCCATTAACGCATATTATAACCGCATAATAGAGTTAGTGGGCGCGGGAGAGTGCCCTGTTGGGATATTTTGTGATCTCAACAGGGCGTTCGACTGTGTAAATCACAATGTAGGTACTGTTGGATAAACTAGAAAGATATGGTATCCGAGGTGTGGCATTGTTATGGATAAAAAGTTTTCTTTTTACTCAGTTTATGTCTATAAATAATGTTGATTCTAATACAAGAAGTATAACAGTCGGTGTACCACAGGGTTCTATATTGGGTCCTGTCCTTTTTTTGTTGTATATAAATGACTTGACAAATTTGTCTACTGCAGCATATTTTACTTTATATGCAGATGATACTTCAATCATTTTATCTGACAAATTAGACAAAATTTTAACTAGTAAGTGTAAAGATGTGCTGCCAGATATTGGTGAATGGTTTTTACAAAACTTTTTGTATTTGAATCCCGATAAGACTCAACTATTACGTTTTCATTCCAGACAGAAACGTTGTGATCCACTTAACATTACAATCAATAATTCTATTATTCCCAGAGATTCTGACAGTGTGAGGTTCCTCGGTCTACATATTGATGAATGTTTAAACTGGCATTCAGAATGCGATAGTTTAATTAAAAAACTTAATAGAGTGTCGTACCAACTAAAAAATTTGCGAAGCGTTTTAAATATTGGTTAATTGATATGCTTGTACTATGCTCAGGTGGAGTCACGTCTTAGGTACGGAACCTGTTTTTGGGGACTCTCGTCCCATGCTGGTAGCGTTTTTATTGCTCAAAAGAGAATTTTAAGAGCCTACCATCTAAAAAAACTTGTAAATATACGTTTACCTTGTATAAAATCCTAACACTTCCAGCACCTTTTATATTTGAAATGTGTACATATGTTTCTATAAATAAGAATAAATTCGCATATGTTGTGGATACGAATACACACAATACAAGGCAAGTGAACCATTTTCGTGTGCCATTTTACAAACGACTGGTGGCTTATAACTCACCTAACTGTTTAGGCCTAATATTATATAATTATTTAAATGCAGAAATTAAAAAATGTGTTACGTTAAGATCTTTTAAAATAGCTTTAAAACGATTTTTGATTGAAAAATGCATATATTCACTGGACGAGTACTTTGTTACCTGATTTCTGTTTCTTCTGTTTATTTTTATTTTGTTTGTGTTTGTATTAGTTTGTAAGAATTGACTGTGACTGTTCCTATACAATTAATTGTATTGTCTATTGGATAATAAATATTATTATTATTATGTATTGAATTAGCATGGATTCCGGGACATACTATTATTATTATGTATTGAATTAGCATGGATTCCGGGACATACTAATATTCTAGACTGCAGATTGGCTAGCAAACCTAGGGAAACATTTTGCAGTCACCTGCATTTTTTATTGTATTTGATTGTTTTTACTAATAAAATTAGGCATGTTGTAAATAATTCGTCGTATGTGTGTGTATCCATATCGAAGTAACATGTTAACATTAAGAAATGGCACGTACAATGACTTAAAGATTAAACTGAAATTACAGTCAACCTACAAAATCAGTGCCTACTAGCACTGTTAAGTATTGTAGTATGGGTGGCAAGGTAATGTAGACATTTGAAAAATCTTTTTAGTACCCAAACCGCCTATTTAATCAAAATTCTAAAAGAAAAAAAATAGTTATCTTTTTCATGTTTCCATTATTGGCTTTCTAAATTTTGAATTTTTTTGGTTATAAGTTGATACTACGATATAAATTCATTTTATTAAGAAAAATTGTAACAAAAAAAAATACTTTTACATTTTAATTAGGATTAATAGGAAATTTTTGATAATGCATGGTTGTGTTGTTGTTTATCTAAAGATGGGATAAAACCTGAAACGATCGTAATAAAAATTGTAACAAAGAAAAAAAAAGTTTTTTCCTCACATCCGACCCCGAGACGGCTTCACCGTCTCGTCCCAATCTTGAATTCGCCGTCCCCGTTCCCTCCGCAACGCCGCCTCCAATCAAAAACCGCCATGCGACGAAAGACGACAACAACGACGACGACGAAAACGTCGTCATCGTCGTCGTTCGTCTTCTCCGTCGTATACAATATTATTGTGAATAAATAATCTTCATTAGAATAATAATTTAAGTGATCCCTAGGCTTAGTTAAATTTTCGGTTAAAACTATTACAGACACAACAACACAACTAACTTGACAAATGTCAAGTTATTTTAATAATTGTTATTGGAGTGTTTCTTGTCATGGCAAATTTGACAACAGGTCTGATACAAGAGAAACTGTCCAAAAAAGAGAAAGTTGCAAATATCTCTAAAACAACCCTAACAATGCTTAAGTATATGGCTTGAAAGGAAATTTCAATCTACATACGACAGAGTAAAAAAATACAGGTTTAAGTTAACATTTAACAAAGTTATAACTGATTGTAGTTATCAAAATATAACAGCAAAAATGAAACACATATAGTCCGGTCAAATTAGTCATAAAAATAGTGGTCAAATAACGAAAATTCCGACAGAGCTAAATTTTGGTGGAGACCTTGGGTACACCATTAGAAATAAAGTGTCAAAAGTCCCCACCGATCCCCTGTGTGCTAAAAAAGTTATTCGGGGTCAAAAGTAATAATTTGAGGTTTCTGTGGATTTTTTTCGAAAACGGTAAGTTTTATCAAAAAAGTAGCTCTGTCAAAAATTACACAGCCACACACAAAAAAAAGTTGGGTATAGTTTTTATGCGACATATATTTTTCGTAGTAATTTGGCCCCCTGAACACGAATCTGGGATCAGAATTGGCCCATCACGTCACAATTTTTTCCTAACCTCAAAAAACTTGTGCAAAAAAAAGTGAAAATTGATGAAAATTTACTGGGAAAATTTGGAAAAAAATTATTTCCACATCAATTAGTACATTTT